>NC_046156.1:56999926-57214926 GCF_011064425.1 Rattus rattus
GCTAAATGAAGCTAATTAACATATCTGTTACCAGTGAGTAGTCTTATTCCTTTTGTGGTAAGAACATTTAAAATTCCTTCTCTCAGCAGTTCTCAAGCACCTATAAGAGCAGTCACCACGTTGTAAATGGACTTTCTGGACTTACTGACTGCCTAGCAGAAGTTTGACATCTTTTGGCTCCCCCTGCCCCAGCCTCTGAGAGCTACCATTTTACCTTTTGCTGCTATGAGTTTGACTGTTTTAAGTTCCATGAGGCATTTGTCTTTCTGTCTTATTTTGGTCAGCACAGCTTCTTCTAGGCTCGTGTGTGCATGCATGTGAGTCTTATGTTGTCTTTCCCCATTCATCTGTTGACAGACACTTAGGTTGAATCCTTCCTCCTCCTCAGCTCCTGTGAGCAGTGCAGCGATGAGCAGCTCTTGTCTATCACTCACTGTCATTTTAACAGCCGTTAGAAAGGTGTTGCTTTGGAAGAAAGTGCCTGTGGGTGGAGGTAAACCATGAAAGACAGAAGGGTTTGTTATTGAAAAGTGCATGATCTGTTGGAGAACAGAAGTCCCGAGGACAGCATCTGGCCGTCTCAGTTTCATGGAATAGGCCGGCTCAGCTTCGGGCCCACAGAAAGCTGTCCTGGTCACAGTCCCTGTGGCACTAATTGGCATTGGCATTGCCAGCACAGCCACATCTTCAGTGTCCTGAACATCGCCCTGTTCAGCAGCGGAGCTTAGACACTATAGAGTTCGGAGGAGAATGGGTTTGGCTCCGGAGAGATGCTTGTCTTGAAAGGTGCTTGTCTCAGCCCTGGGACCAGACCTCCACCCGTGAGCCAAGTGAGGAAGGTCTTACTTCTGAGTATGAAGTGGGAATTGTGTTAAGTAGTGTATGTGTGTCCTTACACATGTTGGGGTGTGCACTCATACCTCCCCCAGTGTACTCCAGGCTACTGTATTACCAGTGTTGAGGCTTCAAGCACAGCCATGCTCCAGTATACGTGTGGAGGCTAGAGAGCAACTGGAGTTTTCTCCTTCCGCCTTGTCGAGGCAGGCTCTCTGCTGTTTCTGCCATGTTGTGTATTCCAGGCTAGCAGGCCTCTGAACTTTCAGGTAATTCTCCTGTCTCTGCCTCCTGTCTTGCCATATAAGTGCTAGAATTATAAGTGAGTGCACTAGGCTTTTCACGTGGGCTCTAGAGATTGAACTCGGGTTTGCTGAGCCACCTCTCCATTCCCCTTTGTGCATATTCAAATTCTCAGTCCTTGCAGTGAGGGTAGGAGTGTGCAGTGTGGCCACTGTCTGCATCATTACAGATGAGGCACCAGAGGGCTTAGGAAATGTGTTAAAGGTTGCCTGCAGGTCAGTGGCAGAAGCAGGATCAGTACACGGTCTGCTTGCTGACCCTGCGCACGTCAGCCCTGCAGGCCTTCATTGCTCTTCATGGCCTCACGAAGTAACGTGCAGGTTGAGGCTTTAGCACCAGGAAGTGTTACCCGTGTCAAACTCAAGGTACAGGGAGGTCTCTTAATGGCAGCCATTGTTAGGTTAAAGGTTAAGGGTCCAGGGTAGCTGTGCGTCATATTTCTCTTTCACTGGCTCCAAGCCTCCGCCACACTTGCCAAGAAACCCATGAACCCATTAAAACCCTTACCAGTGTTCCTCCCTCTGCCTGCCCATTCCACATTACGTGAGGCTCTCCAGTCGACACACATTCTCCTGCCATCATGGGGCCCCGCTTTTTGGGGTGCTCCGAAGCTTCTCTAACATGCCAGCTGCCCACTTGACAGCGACTGTTTGGCAGGGTCCCGTGAGGTTTACCTCTGCGATGGAGCCCAATCTCACTCTCAGCGCATACTTGTGAGGAGAAACGTTTGAGAGAATTAAGGTTCGAGTTCTTTCCATTTCCTAGTCCTTGACTCATTCTTGGAGAAGTCACAATGTTATAAATTTCATTAGATGTGTAAATCACAAAGGAACAGTTCCTTGACCTCAGCAGTTTATAACCTGTGTGAGTCATAAATAAAAGCAGAAAGAACTAAAACAAAACTGCAAACGGTGGTGGCGAGAAGGAGCACTGCAGAGCGGAGGGCTCCGTTCAAGTACAGAGGAGGGCAACAGCCTGGACAAAAATGTAGACTCTTCTAGTGACCTTACCACCAGTACAGGGAACAGGCGTTGAGTGCCTACGGGGTCCCAGGATTTTGGGGTTGAGAATCTCGAACAAAGAATAGTTTCCGAGAGGATGACTGGTGCAGGAAAGACATATGAGAGCTCAGAGGTAGAGCACCATGTCCAGCAATGTGAGGCTTGCTGAGTGCCCCATGCCATGAACCACAATGGCATCAGCCTATATGGTGAGCCTCATGAACGGGGGTGACAGGAATAGGGGAGGGGAGAGGAGGGAAGGGCTCTGGTGCGGGTTCCTTAAGGAGGCAGGTGTGGAAGAGGCCTGCAGCCCGTGAGGATACAAACGTGGAAATGCAGTAGGGGGTGGGTGTTGATATTGAGCAGATCACCAGGGCCAGGTTCACTATGTGATGGTTTCATGGTTGGCAGAGATACAGGGTGAGTTATTTGTGGCAGTGGAAAGAACATCCTTTTGTGGAGTCTCAAGCGAGGGGGTGTTGGCTGACTGAATACAGATTCAGTGGAAAATAGCGAGTGAGGATAAGAATATCTGTGAGAATGCTTCTGTCCGTCCTTCCTTCCTTCCTTCTTCCCTTCCTCCCTCCCTCCTCCCCTCCCTCCCTCCCTCCCTCCCTCCTTCCTTAATTTCATCTTATGTTTTTACTGTGTATGGGTATTTTGCCTGCTTATATGTCTGTGCACCACATGTGTGCAGTGTCCTCAGAGGCTAGAAGAGGATGTTGGATTCCCCTGGAACTGGAGTTGGAGATGGTTGTGCTTGCCATGTGGGTGTTGGGAATTGAACCCAGGTCCTCTGCAAGAGCAGCCAGTGTTCTTAACTTCTGAGCCACCTTGGTTTTCTTAAGGCGGGTACAGGAAGAAGTGATTTACAGGTTTTGAGAAGTACACTTACAGGGTCCTTCCTGCTCAACACGACTTGGTTTTTATTTCAGAAGTTGGTAGGATGGACAATTTGTTGAAATGAACGCTGATGGTCCTTGACTTGTTCCCTGGCCAGCTCTTATGTTGCTGTGTTTTCTCTTTCGCCCCCTTCAGAACCAGAATACCAGGTCTACCTGAATGCTTCTAAGGTCCCCGGGTTTTCTGACGACCCCACAGAACTGCAGTGCCGGGTGATAGACACGAAGCGTGTGGATGCCGGTGTCCGACTTACTGTGTCGTGGTACTATAGAATGAACCGTCGCAATGACGACGTGGTGGCCAGCGAGCTTCTCGCCGTCATGGACGGGGACTGGACTCTGAGATACGGGGAGAGGAGCAAACAGCGGGCCCAGGACGGCGAGTTTATTTTTTCTAAGGAGCACACAGACACATTCAGTTTCCGGATCCAAAGGACTACAGAGGAAGACAGGGGCAGTTATTACTGTGTTGTGTCTGCCTGGACCAGGCAGAGGAACAGCAGCTGGGTGAAGAGCAAGGATGTCTTCTCCAAGCCCGTCAACATATTCTGGGCCTCGGAAGGTGGGAGCATCATCTGTCATTGTTCAGCTATGGTTTAGTTTCTTAAGTCATCTGTCCATGTTTGTATCTGTTACCCTCACCCTCCGCTCACACTAGAGATCTGTGCAGATACACTAGGGAGCAGGAACCTCATGGCCCTCTTGGCTCTCCTTTCTTCTGTGTCCCCAGGACAGGAGTTCCCTCTGCCTCTGCCTCTGCCACTCACTTAGCAAAGCCTTGCATTTCCTGAACCCCATTGTTCCTTTATCTTTCTTTTTGGTTGTCAGCCTCCTCTCTGAGGTCAGTTGTCCCCAGAACCCACCTCAGTGGCTGTGTGTTCTTCCCACATTCCTTGAATAGCTGGGCATAAAGGAGTCAGGCACCTGCCCTGTTCCTCTGCAGTTTCTACCATTCCCCCCCCCACTTCTCCCACCCCTGTCCATAAAGACCCCTCCCTACCCAGGGCCACACCTCTTCCCCCTGTCACCCATCCTGATTGACGCCTTGATCTGCTCCTCCGCCGGAGCTGCTAGCCTTGTTTCATGGCCACTGTTACTGTCCTGTCTGGCTAGCTAGCTGGGTTGAAATCATCCTGGGAGCTTTCAAAAGAGAAAAGATCCCAGTAAAAATTATGTTTAAATTGGTCTGAAGTATATGCGGTCTGGACATTGTTATTGACTCCTCTAGAGGGGCCACTATGGAAGATCCTGGTATAGACAATGCCTTTATTCTCAGCCTTTGTCTCTAAGTATCATATCTTCTGTCCCTCTCAGTCTTCCCTCACTGCCAACTCTGTCCATCCCACCGTTCACTTCTGATAACTGAAGCCCAGCCCCTCCACAGCCCAGTGTCATGGTCTGGTTGTCTAAGTCGCAATCTCCCTAGATCATTCATTCCCTTTAGTGCTTCAGCCCTGTTGATTCTGTCTTCTATCATTGTCCTTCCTTCTTCCTGGGGCTTCACTTCTCTCACCAGGAAGTCCAGCATGTCCCTGTAGCCCTTCCTGATACACTTTGAGGGCAGGGGGAAGGAGAGTTGCATGATCACCTACTGATGTCCAGCCTAAGTTCCCAGCCAATCATGTTCCTTCTTTGCATTCGTAACTCTCTTCCTCCGGCTTGGTCTACCTTATATTCTGCTTAAAACCCAATTCAAAGCCAACTTTGCTGTCGCTTTGGCTGCATACGCAGAGCTAGATGCAGTTGAAGGAAATAACTTTCCAACACTGAAGGCCTCACTTCAGATCTCCAATCCCTTCTGTCACGTGGGCTCTCAACATTGAGAGTCATTCTGGTTTCCTCCGTGTGTTTACTTCCCCACTCTCCTAAGTGATAATTGCACACCACCTGCTCTCTCTGAAAACCTCCTCCCCCAGCCTCTGTCAGCTCCTGGCTCTGCTTCTCCATCCCCTATAAAAAGACAGTCAAAGGAGAACTTCTGTCTGCCATGTTCAGCCTTGGGCCTGTTACTCACCCTTATTCCTTAGCAAAGGTTAGCCCCTCTCACAGCTGACCCATGACTCACTCTCTCTCTCTCTCTCTCTCTCTCTCTCTCTCTCTCTCTCTCTCTCTCTCTCTCTCTCATCTCTTCACTTTTCTCTCTTTTCTGCTCCTTTTCATCAGCTTGCTAACGTTGCTCTTAGAGAAACTATTTATTTTTGCTCTATCTATCTTCTTCCTTTATCTTTCTGTTCTTATAACCCTGCCCACTACTCTGACCTTTTATAGCAGTGGATTTAACTATGTTTACTGTCTCTCATTTCTCCTCCATTTCTCTGTGGTACCTGCGCCCCAACCCCCTAGTGGGTTAAGATCACCAGAGATCAACACACTGCCGAAGCCTGTTTGTCAGTTTCCTTCCTGGGCTGGGACGGTTTCTCCCTTGCAGGAATGCTTTGGCTTTTCCCACGGCATGTGAGATGCTTTTCCCGGACATGTTTCCGCCCTCCCTGGCTGCTGCACCTGAGCCTTCTTACCGCTTCCTGTTCATTCTCCCAGTTCCCACTCAGGACACACAGGACACAGTCCCTGAATCCCTGCCTAACCTGCTCAGCGTTATCTCCACACGCCACACCAGTGACTGACTCAGCTGTGCCCGTGTGTCCCAACATGTTCTAGAACTCCAGGTTCAGTAATTCTTGCCTAGCAAGCAGCTCTTAAATTTCCGTTCAAAATGGAACCTCTGGTGTCTGGCACCCTTTTCTTCCACCTTTAGTTGCTGACCTAAACCTTTACCTCTGACTCCTCTTTCTTTTTCTTTTGTTTTGTTTGGCTTTGTTTTGTTTAACCTGCTTTAATCTTACAAGCATTATGCAAGCCAGCCGCACCCTGACCCCTAACTTCCCTTTAGGGTTGTTGTTTGATTTATTTGGGGCCTGTTTTGTTTTTAGAGGCAGGGGCTTATGTAGCCCAACCGTTGTCAGAGATGACTTTGAGCTCCGATCCTCCTGCAGCTACCTCCCAAGGGCTGGGACTACAGACACCAATTCTAACTTTGTGAGAACTGTTCAGAGTCTAATGGCCTCCCATGCTTCACTCTGATGAGCCAGGGTTAATCTCTCACCTGCCTCCAGTCTGGTCTCCCTGCACCCACCCTTAACCACGCCCTTAGCATCTAATCCGATGGTGAAAATCTTCTCCCCATACTGTCACAGATTCCCTATCTCAGAGCAAAACCCAGAGTCTTCTCAGTGGCCTTGAGTGTCCTGTAAAGAATCGTTGTCCTCCCCCACAGCTCTCCCCATTGCCCACTCTACTGAGCTCTGCCCTTCCCATAATGCCCCTCGTCACCTGACAAGCTCCGTAGCTCAACATTTGCTGTCTCCTCTGCCTAGAAAGCTTTTCCCACCTCCCTCCGGTGTTTGTCAAATGTTAGCGTCTTGGTGAGACCATCCTGGGCTACTCTGCGTATAACTCTGCCCTTTTTCTCTTACACAGTCCTTCACTTTCTCTTTTTTCTGTTTATCTTCTGTGGTTCTTACGTTTTTACCACCTAACCCCACAGCACGTTTTATCTACTTGCCTTCCTAGTATATAAAGGGAGGGTTCATGGACCTTACTGTTTTATTCCCAGTGCCTATGAAATGCAGGCTGTTAGTAATTATGTTTAATTCATGAGTGGATGACCAAACTCACAGGAGAGTCAAGAATAAATGTGGCTGACTCAGTGGAACCTCAGAAACCATCATTTTCTCTGAAGATGGTGCATCACACATATTGGGCTGATGGGTTTGACAGGACAAACTGCTCCCCGAATCCCAGCATAAAATTCATAACTGAATAGATTTTTGGGTTAATTATTGTATTTAAAAGTTTTTTTTTTTAAGGAATGGGCATAATTCGTTTTATCTTTTAATAGCTTGAGCGCCTTCCACGTGCCTGACTTTGTGCCATTGCGATTGATGACACCCAATGTGTACATGCTTAGGGATTAGTACTTGACAGAGACTGAAAGAACACGCAAACCCACTGTGGTGCTGCCATAGACGTTGGCTCAAAAGTTCGAACCCCCATCTCTGTAGTTAAAGTGTAAACCAGGGGGAGGTGGCCGTGTCTGCAAATGCAATGTATTTATTATATTATATAAAGTTGAATTGGTACATTATAGGGTTAGGTGGAGAAGAGCTGAGTTCCCACATAGGCTAGCTCAAGATGGCCGACTACCCCAGCACTAAGTAGAGAAGGATCTGGCGTGGCTAGCCTAGCCTGTCTTCCCTGGCTCTCCGGATCTTGAGAGGGACCATCTTAGCGGTCTTAGTTCCCTGGGTGACACATCTGAGGGTGTATAATTCCTCCTGTTCGCACTTTAACTGTCCATCGCCCCTCAGATCCCTTCTGACTGCTGCTTCCCCGGGGCGGTTTTCAGCCTGTTCACAGACACGTTATTTTCTTTTGGAGTTGCCACGTTTCCTTCGTGTTATCGTATGGTAGATTGCAAGTAAATCCCTATTTCCTGGATGCTTTGATTTTTAGATGCATATCCACTTTAGCCACGTCTGTTGAAAATGGCCCACTTCTGATTTTTTATTCCAGATTCTGTGCTCGTGGTGAAGGCACGGCAGCCAAAGCCTTTCTTTGCTGCAGGGAATACATTTGAGATGACTTGCAAAGTGTCTTCCAAGAATATTAAGTCTCCACGATACTCTGTTCTCATCACGGCTGAGAAGCCTGTTGGGGACCTCTCCAGTCCCAATGAAACCAAGTACATCATCTCCCTGGACCAGGATTCCGTGGTGAAGCTGGAGAACTGGACCGACGCATCTCGGGTGGACGGCGTCGTGTTAGAGAAGGTTCAAGAGGATGAGTTCCGATACCGAATGTACCAGACTCAGGTCTCCGATGCGGGCCTGTACCGCTGCATGGTGACAGCCTGGTCTCCTATCGGGGGCAGCTTGTGGCGAGAGGCAGCGACCAGTCTTTCCAATCCTATTGAGATTGACTTCCAAACCTCAGGTGAGCAGAGAGCTCTGTGATGTCATAGATTGATCTGGGAGACAGGCCTTAACATTTTAATCAAGGGCCCTTATAATTTGTTCATTTTTGGGTATGTGTGAGTAGCATATGTATGTCGTGTATGTATGTGGTTTATGTGCACATGTGTGCTTTGGCCAGAAGGTGATGTCAGGTGTCTTGCTTTGTCACTCTGCCTTATTCCCTTGAGACAGTTTGCCACTGAGCCTGGAGCTAGGCTGATGGCCAGAAATTCCAGGGATCCTTCTGTCTGCTCCCCACCCCCACCACCACCACCACCACCGCCACCACACACAGCTCTGGGTTATAGGCCTATGTGCCCCACCCAGCTTTTTATGTGGGTGCTAGGGATTTGAACCCAGGTACTCATTAGGCAGCAGTCACTCTTACATATCATGCTGTCTCCTATACTCCTGTCCTTCCCTTTTCAAAGAGTTTCTGAAGTAGGATTCATATGCCATGTAGTTTATCCATTCAAGGCGCATAATTCTACGGCTTTTCATATATTTGCAGGATTGCACCACCACCGATCCCCACTGTTAGTTTTAGAGAATTCTGTAACAGCAAAATGAAACCGAGACCCCTTAGCCAACAGTGTCCAGTGTCCCCCCAACATCCACTCTGCCTTCTGTATATGGATTCTCCCACATTGTATACGTCACGTGTGTCACCTTGGTGTCTGGCTGACTTACCTGAGCATGGCGTTCTCCAACATCACCCATGTGCCCCATGCTTTCTGTTTATTTTTATGACACCTGCTTTAGGTCACACTTTATCATTTCATCAGCTGACGGACAGTTAGGGTGTGTCCAGTCCCCCACTGTTGTAATTCTGTTGTGCCAGTTGTTTTTGTTTAGTTTTTTTTTTTTTTAATGCATTAAAAAAAAAAAAAACCAGACTGGAAGTCATAGCTGAGACTTGAAGGAGCTCAGTGGAGAGAAGTGAACACAGCTCGTCAGAGTGGATGGTTTGGAGCTGGCGCCTGGGTCAGTCTGGTTTCCCTCCTTACTGCTCCAGGACTTGCAGGTGTGACTGCAACTCTGGGTCCCGCTTCTCAGGAGCGTTTCCACACAGGGTGGCTCTCAGCCTTGCTCCACTCCTCGCTTTTGGATTGCATGAACTTCCTGTAGCTGGGCATCACCAGAGTTGCTACAGGGCTGTGGTATTGCTGACTCTGTCAGTTTGGTTTCTTAATCCCCAATTTCATTCAGACAATCCAAGTGAAGAATTTTCATCTGTGAATGTTAGACCAGCAGTCCTAACCAATCTGCCCTGCATGCCAGTTAGGGATTTGAATGCACACATTTATACTTATCTATAAAAATCTGTCATTAATTGAATCAATGTAACAAAAACAAGATGCTTTAATTAAATTATTCACATTTTGGAGGTGGGGCAATAGTTCAGTGTTTAAAAGCACATATTGCTTTTGCAGGGAACCCAAGTGTGATTCTCAGCATCTCAATACTTACCTGTAACTCCAATCCCTGGGGAGTCAGTTTTCTGGGCAGTTACAGTCATGTGCACATACATGCCCATACACATAATTATAAATAAATATGTTTTTTAAAAAAGAAACCCTTAAATCATTCACATCTGTTTATAGGCAAATCAGTATCCACCGCCTGTCTCCGGAGCACTGGGATTAAAGCCCTGTTGGGTTTTCTCTCATGGAAAGGTGTGGAGACTCCTTGGCTTACCAAATGATTTCCTTCCCCTTGTGTCTGTTTGTTGAGATGATCACATGATTTTTGTCCTTTTTTTATGTCCTGCTATCTGTATGGTCGAGTATACCTCATTTCACACTTGGTATTTAATGATTCTTTTAATTTTGTGAAAGAGAGGAGATATAAAATCCTTCGTGCGTATTTCTGGATTAGGGATGCATATTGGGTGTATTCCTTAATTCTTTGAATCCCACCGTGGCAGCTCTTTACTTCCGGGTTAAATGGATTGCCTAAAACCTGTACTGTCAGTGGAATTGTCACAGTCTGTTCCCCCCTTAATTAGAAGCTGCCACCTGATTGACCAGCCCAATGCTAGTGCCCCAGATTGTCCCCAGTAAAGAACTGATTTGAAACCCAAGAGCCTTCACTCTCTGTACATCAGCAGTCCTCCTTAAGGTCCAGGACAAAGAAGTCCTCCTCAGGTCCACCATGCTATCATCTCTCTGAGTTTCCCAGAGGATCCACTAGATCATGGCCTTCACTGACCCAAGTATCAGGGCTAGCATGAGATTTAAAACCGATGATGTAAGATTCAGCCTTTAAAAAGAGTGGCATTTTTTCTTTTTAATATAGAAATGTGTGACTAGAGCGAAAGGACTCAGAGGTTAAGAGCACTGGGCACTCTTCCAGAGGACCTGGCATCAATTCCTGGTACCCACAATGCAGTTCCTGCTGTTCCTGCCTCCAATCCCATGATGCCCTCTCTGGCCTCCATGGGAACGAGACGCATGTAGTGCTCAGACATACATGCAGGCAAAATGGGCATACACTTAAGATAAAAATAATAATTAAAAATTGAAATAGAGCCAAGTAGAGCAGTCACACTCCACCCCCACCTCGCTCTGTGAAACACTCATTTAGTTTTCTCATCTTTCTAGAACTTCCCCTTCAGTGTTATCTTCATGACTTTGAGATCTTGGCTATGCATGTGATGTTATGACCCATTTCTTCTCCCTATAAATGTGAGATAATCAGTCTTCCTGTTGGGTAGACACTAGCCCAGTGACTGCATAGAGCAGCATCACTTAGCAGTGACCCCATAGCTGGGGATGCAGAGTTCACTTATAGGAAAATGCTGCTCTTAGAAGCCTTTTCCTAGGGTGGGAATGGAGTGTGGAATATGGTTGTGTTAATGTTTGTGCTTAAAAGCTAAGTGATCCCCATGCTCTCTGCAGACCAGGAATCCAGGGACTTCTAGTGACTGGCTGCTCTCTGAATATTCCAAGTCATAGCCTGTGGTCTGCAAAGTTAACCAGACAAATTCCTTCACAAACAGAATTGCCACAGAAATAGACCATAATGAAAATATTTCTAAATATTCCCTTATCCTGGGATAATGACCATATTAACATCGAGCCATTGATTTCATTAGAAGGAAATCCACTACTGTGAATTGTTTGCGACAATGAAGGCCTTCTTTCCCAGCCCTATCTGCTTTGTGAGACAGAGCACAGACCCTCTCACAAGCCTTGCCTTGGTTCCCACGGCAGCCACCAGTAGGGAACTGGGAGTTATGACTTGTGACCCAGAAGGTATTTGAGCTTTTCTTTGGAAATATAAAGAGAAGTGACATTTGTTCAAATTAGGTAAGTCTTTCTTCATTGTTTTAAATAAGAAAAATACGTACATCAGCACAGCCTTTCAGTGTTTGGCCATTCAGGTTCTCTTAGAAGGGACCTGACTGACTTTCAAAGAAAGCCTTAGCAGAGTTTTTTATTACAACCAAGTCTCTATCTAAGGGAAGTTTTTAATCCCCTTGTTGAATATGACCACTGCCACCCTGAGCCGACAGAAACAGCATTGCCAGCCATTTCTACAGAACTGGTTCAGAGCAGTAAAGCTGGCCCTCCTCACAGTCCTGGGTAGAGCAGGCCCAGAGTGTGAGATACTAAGGGAGCAGGGGCGGGAGCTGAGGCATCTGAAGGAGATGTGCTTATCCCTGCCTCGTTCTTCCCCTGTTCCTGGGACCCGTCTTACTATGTTCTCAGCCCCTGGAGTTAAGTCCCCAGGTCTCCCTAACACTTAGCCTACCTACCTCCATAGCCAGCCTTTCTTTACCATTCAAATTATTCGAATCCTTAGTGCTAGGAAAGCAATTTAATGACTTATTATTAGTCATCAGATTGAAGTGAGAACAGAGGCAAAGTCATTTCAGCCCATTGCCTCACAACAGTGTGACCTTTCACACACTCTGCTGATGGAGTAGCTTTTTATGGATGCTTTTAAACACACTCTGGGGTCCTTCTCCTTTCTGGTCCTCTGAACAAGAAAACAGTCATGTCTCTGTTCCTCAAGGAGGCTTTAGCTCAGCTTCTATGAGCTAGATTAGTAGAGCCGGTGATGAATCTGGCAACGGTCTATTTATAGAGCTGACCACCTATCTATGCTTTCCTGAAAATCCAAGTAGAATTTCAGAGCGCTGATACCCTAGAACTTTCTTTCCCGTTTTCCTGTTTCTAGATTTTAGAAGTTGAGATGATGAGGTTAAGCATTAAGCTCTTGGGATCGGTTTGGCTTGAGCTATGAAATACCCTTACCTAAGAGGAAATCGGAGGTAGGTTTAAAGTAATCGTTAGGCCGCTCGCTGGGGAAGATGAGACAAAGCCTGCCTCAGTGGAGGATGTCGTTCTGTTTTGTTTGATGCTAGTTTAAACTAGATGTACATATACATGTACACACAAACACATACTTATACATGCACATGATGTGTATGATATTCATATCATACATGCAGGCTTTAGCTTTAGTTTCACAGCAAAATTGACTCAAAAGTGTAGAGCACTCTCATATGCACCCCGCCTTCCCCAACCTGTGTCGTCTTTTAAAGGACGCTCCAAGCTGCCTCAGTTTCCCCTGAAATCCTGGCATTTTCCTCAGTGCCCTACCATACTTTATCTAAACATTTCCAGTGTTGATGGGTCTTTCTCCTAATGCCAGCCCTTTAACACTGGGTTGTCTCAGGGTTCTGTCCCCATCAGTATTACAGAACATCCTGAGGCCATTCACCCAACTGTGACCAAAAGCACATGTGGCTCAGTCCCTGACCCTCTGGTCTCTATGCCGCCCTGGCTGGTTTGAACTGTACTGAACCAGAAGCTAGCCCACGCTTACCAGCCGGAAGGCGAAGTAAGCATGTCCTCCAAGAAAAGCTGTGGTTGTCGAGCAGGGAAAGTTCGGTTCAGAGTCAAGACTGAATTCAGGTAGATGTCCCTAATGGGACTGTCTCTGCATAGAGAAAGGAGCTCTTAGAAGGCCTACTTTATGGTTTTTGTAGACCAGTTCCCAGAAAAGAGAACCACATTTAGATGTGCTTAGAGCTTCAGGAATGAAATTTGAACTTGTGTGAAAGGAAATTATGCAGCCTACGTGTTACTTACTGTCTTCCAGGTCCCATATTTAACGCCTCTGTGCATTCAGACACTCCGTCCGTCACCCGGGGAGATCTCATCAAGTTGTTCTGTATCGTCACTGTGGACGGAGCAGTGCTGGACCCAGGTACTTCCCTCCATCCTTTCTCTTCCTCCCGTTGCTTTCTGTAAGTGTTTCTCCTGTCATCTGTCACTGTCACTTAGAGGTAGGAACTACGGTTTGAACTACATCTGTTGATGTCCACTTGTCTTAGTCAGGGTTTCTGTTGCTTACAGTGAAGCACCGTGACCCAAAAGCAAGTTGGGGAGGAAAGGGTTTATTTGGCTTCACATCTACATTGTAGCTCATCATTGAGGGAAGTCAGGACAGGAACTCAAAACAGGGCAGGAATCTGGATGCAGAGCTGAGGCAGAGGTCATGGAGGCATGTAGTTGATGTCTGTATGCAGGTGAGGGCTGGCACAAGTTAAGGCAAGGCCTGTGATTGGGCAGTGGAACAGTAAGACAGGCAGACACAGAGTTTTGAAGGGAGGAGGAGAAGGAAAAACCAAGTTGGAGACAGAGAAGGACAACTCAGATCCTTGTGGCCTTAAATGGCCACAGGTAGTTATGAATATTTCTTATGGGATGGATTTTTATAGGACAGTTTGTCCCATCCAGGTGGGCAGTTTATATCATTATCAATTTGTTGTGAATTTATTATGTGGACATTTTGTGGATTGAGAATTTAAGATATAAATCTGATTGCTAGATTACAAGCTTATTGAGTTTTGATTTTAATGTGTTACTGGGAGTCGTGACTGTAACCACAGGGGATGGAGGGAACGTCAGCAAGAGAGCCACAGGATAGGCAGACTCTGGAACCGGCATGGCGGCAGCCCACCTTGGGAGCTAGATTATAGGGTGATGTCATTATACAGGTGTCGGCAGGTACGAGATAGAACGAGGCCTGTCATTGGATGAGAAGGAAGGATGGGCTTGAAAAAAGTTTTAAAGAGGAGGAGACTGGAGCGAGGGAGAGGGGAAGCAGCCAAGAGAACATGGATGCGGATGTTAAGATTCCTCTCTGCACATTTACAAGTTGTTATGAATGTTCTTAAGGGATGGATGTGTACAGGGCTTGTATGTCTAGGTGGGCAATTATATATTATCAATTGGATCAGAGGTTATTGTGTTGTGTGTTCTTTCATGTGGTGATTTAATTGAATTCAAAAGAGCATGTGGTGGCTGGAGACACTGGGCCACCACGGAATTGGGATGTGTATGTTTGGCGTGGTGGCAACCAGCCTTGGGAACAAGACGGGTAGAGAGATTGTTGCCAGGCTCAGAGAGAGGGCGTGGGCAGTGTGATATGGGATAGAACAGAGCGGGTGAGACGCTTTGCTGACTGAGATGAATCTTGGAGCACTGCAGTGCCAGACCCAGTGCGATAAAAGACAGTGTTTTGGGGGGTCTTTTTTGTTTGTTTGTTTTTGGGTATTTTTTTTGTTTGTTTTATAATTTTACAGCAACACTAGATGATAGAGTTGGAAGAGGGCAGCTGCGGTCGGGCTCAGAGAGTAGCTGGCAGCAGTGTGGGATGGAGTTTGGGAGCTTGGCGAGTCAGGTTGAAGTGCTTTGCTGATTGAGGTGAAAATCCCCCACAGATGCCATGTGGCCCACCAGAGCCAGCACTAGCGAGGGTTGGTAGAATGTTTTTATATTTACCGCAGCAGAGGCGTGCTGCCTACTGACTTGCTCCCCATGGCTTGCTCAGCCTGCTTTCTTGTAGGATCCATCCCGAGTTCTCTAACACAGAGATGACAACATCCACAAGGGGCTGGGCCCTCTCCCATTGATCACTAATTAAGGAGATGACTTATAGCCTGATCTCCTGGAGGCATTTCCTCAGTTGAGGTCCCCTCCTTTCAGGTAACTGTAGCTTGTGTCAAGTCCACAGAAGACTGGCCAGCGCACCACTCTTCCTGATTCGTTGCTGGCTTGGCTCTGTGAGGCTGTGTATCTGTTGTGAGATTTGAAACTCTTTTCAGGACAATCAGTAGATCTCTTCCTGGCTTGCTGTGGCCTGGTTAAAAACCCACTCCTTCTCCTCCTCCTCCTACATGTCATTCATTCTTTCTCAGCTCCTTCAGAACCCAAGAGCAGCTGTAGATGCTGGGAATAGAACAGTGGACATGTTCAAGGTCTGCCCCTGAGAGCTTGTACCTGTGACGCAATACAGAGCAGAGGAAAAGTGACATCATCTATCACTTTTAGGATATCTGTTGTCCTAAAGATGGAACCTTGTGCATGCCAGGCCTGTCCCAAGCCGTGTCCCCAGTTCTAAAAATCTTCTCTTTGCAGAAAAGATTAACCTTGCCAACAGATGCCTCAGAATCCTGGGCCCATCCCGCATGCATTTTCTGCTTGGTGCACTCAGTAACCTGATGACACCCCTCTCTGGCTCCTCTGATCTTAAAGGAGAATTAAAGCATTTGGGTGTTGTCCCTGTTGCTCAGCAAGACTATACCCACCTTCGCCTTTCCCCAGAGATTCTGCGAAGAGTCTTAGCTTGCCGAGGCCTGCCCTTCTCCCTTCCACCCACTGTGACCCTGACACTGCCCAACCCCACCCCATTCCTAGCAAAGTCATGCACAAAGCCACTGAATTCTGTGAGTTCTCATGTGTTTCTCTATGTGGACTTCTGGAAGCGTGGCCCTGGAAACAGGCAGGCAGATTTTGTTCTGTGTGAAAGGGCAGTGCTAATAACCAGAGGTGGTGGACCCTGCAGGCCTCACCAGCATCTGGAAGTAAACTACTGGGTAGCCATTACCATCAGAGTGGATCTTTTAGGACTCTGTTCAAAGGATCATGTGGCTACAAGCTCTTCCCATGAAGGACCCAGTGGGAAGGAGTTTGGTCTTTGTGGGCCAGGTCTTGGCAGCTCAGCTCTACCTCAGACACAGGAAAGCAGCAGTGAGTGACAGTAAGAATCAATAAGTATGGATGGGTATAGGAAGATTTTTGGTTTCTTTAAAAAACACAGAAATATGGGCTGGAGAGATGGCTCAGTGGTTAAGAGCACTGACTGCTCTTTCAGAGGTCCTGAGTTCAAGTCCCAGCAACCACATGGTGGCTCACAACCATCTGTAATGGGATCTGATGCCCTCTTCTGGTGTGTCTGAAGACAGCTACAGTGTACTTATATATAATAAATAAATAAATCTTTTTAAAAAAGCAGAAATATTTTAAGAATATGTTTAGTTTTAATCGCAGGAGTGGGATATGGGGCTGCTTCAGATGGTCCACAGCAGCCAACTGAATTTGCCTCATGCTCTAGCAGAGGTATGGTTTTGCCAGGGGCAGATAGTTTCTGTGAGTGTGTGGAATTCTGGGGACTCGTCAGAGGGTATAGACACTAGAGCCCGAGAGAGGTGGTGGGCTGTGGTTGGCTGCTGTTAAGAAGTCATACACAAAGAAGAAGAAATTAGATGTCCTGTTGGTGAAGATCAGTCTTGCCCCAAGGAACTCAACACCCTAGTTATCAGGATATAGTTTTAACAATAACGACTTCCCTTTCCCCCCTCTATTCTTTTTTCTCTCCTACCTAGTGTTAGGGGGTTGAAGGAGTGGGAGAAGGGTGGAAGAAAGAAGACCCACCAAGTAGTCAAACTCGGCAGCCAAGGACGAGGAAACCTCTGTTCATCAGAGCAAAGTGGTCTCCATTTGACCTCAAGCATGGTATTCTGATGATACAAAACTGTGCTCTCAAATGTGGGTACATTTAATAGGTAGGAGAAGGGAGTCTGTGGAAGATCTCACACACACACACACACACACACACACACACACACACACACAGAGAGAGAGAGAGGACTGCCTTGCTTGTTTATTGTGGTAAGGCATGAGAAGTTGGGCCCTGAAGAAAGCAACCACTGCTGCAGCAAGGCAGGGAGGCACAGAGCTCCCTTGAGTGTGGAAATGAAGGTGAAGGTGGAAAAGACTGCCAGGGAAAGGCAAGTAAAAACTCCTTACACGTTTGCACAGCACAGCGCTGCTTTAAAACTCACTTACGATATACACAGACATAAACCCTCCAAATGCTCTTTCTCAGCAAATTAATAGGCCGCCAGTTGTGCCTTTCATGTAAACCTCTTTTCTCCAATGTAATTGCAAAAGCTATAGGTAGCTGGTATCTTGCAAATCACAATTTTCCAGAACTTTGCACTCTTGCTCTGTGTGGGTGGAAGATTCTGAATAATTAAACACAAATTGTAATTTCTTTCTTTCTTTTTTCTTTTTCCATTCATCCTATGGCTCTGAGAGGGAATTCTCGGCGGGAAAGTTGCATAAGCGGGCTGAGAGCCAAGGCACTGTTGTATCACAGCGGGGTGGGAGCAGCCAAGCGTGGGTGGCACCATGGTCAGGCTCTGAGGCAGAGCAGAGGCAGTGTGAGTCATCAAGGGGAAAGGGGGGTGTCTCCAGAGCATGCTGTGGGGTGCAAAGGAATGGGGCTCAGCCGCCATACTTGGAGCTGAGGGTAGCTGAGGAGCTGGGCCCAGAGGCAGAGTGGCTGAGAATTAGGGTGTTTCATAGCCTCTGTGAGGCATTTCTCCCAGGTGAGGTGGCTTCCGTGTTCTGGAGATGGTGCAGTCGGAGGACAGCAGCGTCTAGGACCTAGCCAGTGTATTTGGTGAGATGGGGTAGCTCAGCACAGCAGCTGTCCACAGGAGGGACCCACATCCTTGACAACAAGTACTCTACCCTTCCCTCTAGCAGCAGCTACCAGTCCAGCCATGTGTGGATATGAGGGCAGGCACCTTATTATCACTCGTTCCCACTGGATCCTTCGTGGGACACATGGAGCTAACCAGTAGTTTACTCCCAGAGGCTGGTGAGGCCTGCAGGGTCCACCGTCTCTGGTTATTAGCACTGCCCACTCACAGAGAACAAGACCTGCCTGCCTGTTTCCGGGCCACGCTTCCAGGGGCCACACACAGAAACACATGGTCCAGGCATGGCTCTTGGCAGTATTCGCCCACGCTGTTAGTTGGATTTTTTTTTTTAATGTTTTTAAAGTGTATGTGTGTTTGTCTGTGTGTGTCTGTGCACAGCGAGTGTGTGTACGCACGTGTCTGTCTGTGGAGGCCAGAAGAAGATGTCAGATCCCTTGGAAGTGGAGTTACACGTAGTTGTGAGCTACCTGACGTGGGTGCTGAGAACTGAACCCAGGTTTTCGGAAAGAGCAGTAAATACTTTGAACCACTGAGCTGTCTCTCCAGAGCCCTATTAAATGCATTGTGTAATAATCTAACATGGCTTGTTCAGGTCATGTGGCCAATAGGTACCAGGATTCTGGCCCAGGCTAGCCCACCTTAGCATCCCATGATGCACAGTGAAGAATGACGAAATGGGAACACCTCTATGCCTAGTCATTAGCTGCCACTCTAGACTCACACGTGACAGCAGCGGTCCCCTGGGTAGCAGAACGCACTCTGCCCTGTCGCTGAGGGGGATTCATACAGTGCACAGCACTTCCTCCACTCCCACCAAGCTGGTCTCAGACTTATGTGATGAGAACTGTTACGCTGAGGTGCCACCAGGGGCGGCCTTCGCAGTGGAATTAGCCTTTGGACCTGTTTGGAAATGCCCACTTTTAGTTGACCTCCCTTCAGTGTTACGTGGGTCTGGACAACCTCTGTTTGCCTTATAAAGTGTTTCCAAAGTTACTGAAGTACTTTCATTGAATGAATGGCTATTATTTTGTTGTTGTTGTTGTTGTCTAGCAAAAACTGACACATATAAAAAGTCCAGGGCCAGGGTCGTAGCTTACCAATGGATCACTTGTCCAGCACGGCCCTCGGTTCAGTCCTCAGTGGTTGTATTTTTTTTAGAAAAAGGAATTTAGTCAAGCAGGTTTCAGATGCAACTGTGTTTCTGATCCTCAGCCCCCACATGCCTCCTGGATGAGTCTGGAAGCTCAGCAGCTGGGTTGGGTTGGTACAGTGAGAGCGGGGTTAAAGGGTCTGGTTTACCACGTGGCCTCAGTTTCCACACTGTGCAGATTAATCCTGTACCAGCCTCTTTCTCTTCAGCCCATCTTAATTTATTCCAGGCTGTTAGAACCTCAGTTTCACAGAGTCCTTCCTGATCCACTAGCTTTACTCTCTGGGACTATTAACCGTGTTCAATTTTCTCAGCTTGGTTTTCTTTTCCCTCTTGTCTTGAACTTAAATACTTCTGCAAGGGGGAAGACAAAAACAAAACAGCACAAACCGCAGTGAACAATGAAATCCAAACTGTCTGCAACTTTAAATCTGACACAGTTTATTTTATGTGCGGTCTCTGGTTCTTCTGCTTGAAATGCCTGGGGACTCTGCACACCAGGCTTCACACACAGGGCTGTGTGGCCCCAAATCCTCTTCCTGTAGTTCCTTAGGGTGGGGTTGGTCATTAGCTGCACACACTACTCTCTGTGGCCGTGTGACCTTGCCACAGGGGTGACTGTGACAGTGTATCATCACAGGCTGCCTGGAGGTTCATATAGAACAGACCTGGCCAGGAATCAGGGCTACAGACAAAGGCCTGTGTGCATCACTTCTGCTTGCGCTCTAACCTCGGCACTCTGGCTTGGTAATCCACAGACGACATGGCCTTCGATGTATCCTGGTTTGCAGTACACTCTTTTGGCTTGGACAAGGCTCCTATCCTCCTATCCTCCTTGGACCGGAAGGGAGTCGTGACTACAGGCCAGAGGGACTGGAAGAGTACCGTCAGCCTGGAGCGAGTGAGCGTGCTGGAATTTTTGCTGCAAGTGCATGGCTCTGAGGACCAGGACTTTGGCAACTACTATTGTTCTGTGACTCCCTGGGTGAGGTCACCAACTGGTTCCTGGCAGAGGGAAGCCGAGATCCACTCCAGGCCCATCTTTATAACTGTGAAGATGGATGGTGAGCTCCCGCTCTGGGTATCTAGAGTGTCTTCCCTTGTGTTGCAGCACATAGAATCCAGGCTTCTAGAGCTTGGTCCAGCTTGGTTTTTCTCAAGGGTCTGACTTGGGCCAAAGCAGTTTTGTAAGTTGCTAGCTTTGCAGTCCTGACACCACTGGGGAAGGACTTTTAGGAGGCTCGGCTCCTCTGTGACTCTGGAAACCCACTTCCCCATATCCTAAGGTGGGCATGGCTTCTGCTGTGTGGGGGCAGAGAAGTCTCCAGGTGAGACTGCGGGTTAAAGACAGTTCTTGCCCACCTGCTGTTTCATTGTTTTTGAGATGCAGTCTCATAAGTCCCAGACTTGCTTCAAATTCACTGTCTAGCCCAAGGCTGGCCTTGAATTCCCGATCTACCTCTCAGCATCTATTGTTTTACTTGGAGAAGGAAGGTTTCCCCGGAGCCTCTAGCAGAGTGGGGAACTCTTGGAACCCTACAATAGGAGAATGTCTCTACTGACCCATACCAAACCCACCCCACCCAGACCAACCTAACCAATCAGACCTCTACCCCACAGGCCCCCAAGCCTCCCTGAGCTAGGCATTTGTCCCTCTAGTCTCAAGAAACGTGTCTGCCCTGTAAGAGCTTCAGAGTATTATGCTACCTGGAACGACTCCATGGAGAGAATTAATTCCAGATGCTTAAGGGTTAGGAGAAGCATTGACCAAGAACATGTTTCCCTAGTGGCGAATCAGTCTAAGGAGAACATTTGAGGTTCCTCCTCACTTAGCTTTTCTCTTGGGTGACTTTTTCTGAGGAGTCTACTTATAGTCACCCCAGATGAAGAGGACAGTGACTGGCCAGAGAAACAATTTTACCCAAGTCCAGCTTGGTGAGTGTCTTAGTCAGGGTTTCTATTCCTGCACAAACATCATGACCAAGAAGCAAGTTGAGAAGGAAAGGGTTTATTCAGCTTACACTTCCACATTGCTGTTCATCACCAAAGGAAGTCGGGACTGGAACCCAAGCAGGTCTGGAAGCAGGAGCTGATGCAGAGGCCATGGAGGGATGTTACTTACTGGCTTGCTTCCCCTGGCTTGCTCAGCTTGCTCTCTTATAGAACCCAAGACCACCAGCCCAAGGATGGCACCACCCACAATGGGCTGGGCCCTCCTCCCTTGGTCACTAGTTGAGAAAATGCCTTACAGCTGGGTCTCATGGAGGCATTTCCACAACCGAGGCTCCTTTCTCTGTGATAACTCCAGCTTGTGTCATTGACACCCAAAACCAGCCAGTACAGTGTGTCAGTGAGTTTATTAGTGTTACAGGATTATGGGTAGAATACAGGCAGCTATACCACTGAGGAAGACTCCCCCACCTCACCCCCACCCCACCACACACACCTGTAATTACTAACCACGTGAGTAGAGGGAAGAGGCCTCGAGCCACTTCTGAGGAGAAACGTTAGTAAATCCTGCTCTTGCAAAGGTCTGTGCAGGTGAGCACAGCCAGTCCGGCTTGGAGATGGCAGCGCCATGCCCTGCTTGGAGGACAGAGCTCCACATACTGTCTGGTCCACCTCCTGAGGAAATATGACAGGAGTCTCCCATGGGGCTGTTAGGAAACTTAGATCATTCCAAACATTAAGGACTTGGTCAGAGGCGGGCACCTACCCAGAGCACTGGGGGAGCGAAAGAGGCCCTCCTGGGGCAGGATCTGAAGTTCAGTGACCTCTGCCCCATTTGTGTCTTAAGCTCTGCTTGCAGCAGCGCCGTATGAAAACCCAGCTTCACCGAACAAGTAGGGGATGCTTATTCACTTTGCTCGATAATTTACTATAGTGTTTCTTAAAATAGCGCCTTTAGTACACTTCAGTTATTCGATGCATAGAAATTGATTTATTCAGTCTTTTTTTCTCTCTAAAGGACGCATCTGCCGTTCAATGTGCGGTGCCCTTATACTGACTTTTAAAAATCAATCTCCTGCCAAAACCCTAAAAAGAAGTTGACATTCAAAGGCATCAAATGAAATCTCTTTACTGCGCGCTACCCCCACCCCCCACCCCCATCCCCCACGTGCCCAGCCCACAGTAGTGAGTGGGGACATTTGTTCACTGAGCTGCTCCTGACTGAATCACATGCCAGGTGCAGGGTATGGGATTTATGAGCTCTGGTCTCTGCAGAGATCTACTGCAGGAGTTGGGGGTGGGGAAGGGGGAACCAGGGAGTGAGCCAGCGCTCTCTACCCTCCAGCCCTGCACTAACCCTTCCACTTTCTGTCTTCTGCCCAGTGCTGAACGCCTTCAAGTACCCGCTGCTGATCGGCGTGGGCCTGTCCACAGTCATCGGGCTCCTGTCCTGCCTCATTGGGTACTGCAGTTCCCATTGGTGCTGTAAGAAGGAGGTGCGGGAGACGCGACGGGAGCGCCGCAGGCTCATGTCCATGGAGATGGATTAAGCAGTTGGAGGGACAGAGGAACGTTGTAGGAGCGGTGGGGTGGGGGGTGAGAAGAGGACTCTGATATTTTACAACCGAGTGTGTTACACTAAAACCGGTCCTCTCTAATCTCAGGTGGGACTCAGCGCTCTCTCTTCTCTGCATGTCAAGTTCCGAGCGCGGACATGTTTACCAGCACACGGCTCTTCTTCCCACGGCACTTTCTGATATGTAACAATCGAGTGTGTGTCTCCCCCCGCTGAAGCTGTTTAATGGTTAACCCCCGTCTAATTAGTTTTCTCCTAGCGGCTTATCGATCCTCTGATTCACGTGTGTTGATCACTTTTGATTTGAGGGATCGCAGTGAGGAAGGGCGAAAGCATTCAGAGTTGGTCATCAGGGGTGAGAGGGTACCTGCCCACCCGAAAGCCAGCATCCACAAGCAGCCATCTGGGGAGCTGCTACCTGCTGCCCTCTACCCTGGCCCAGAACTGATGTAGACCTGTGCCAAGGCAAGCTGTGGCTATGACTACCCTGCCCATCCCCCATTGTCAGGAGTTTAAACTATATTGGAGCCTAAACTTCTTGACCCCATAAGCCTTTTGTTTCCCTTTCTCCTCTACCCTCTTCTGTTTTCGGGTTTGTTTCTGTGAGAGTGAGGATATGGCAGCCCTGGAGTCTAGAATTTGGCTTTCCACCAAGCACCTTATCTCGCCACCTTAGCCTTAAGAATGAGTATGAAGAAAAATCCACCACCACCTCTGTCCAGGGCAGGTCTGTGAGGAGAGGACACTGGGGAAGGAAAGGAACGGATGCTTGCTTATGCTCACTCTGTAGTTCTGAGGCCACTGTGCCTGCTCCAGGAATCCCAGGGTGAGTGGGAGCAGAGGGCATCTGAGTTGTGCTGCTGAGCCAGGTGCCCTGTCCCTTCATGAGAGGCACTGTCCCTTGTACCCCAGGACCAGCATGGGAGCCACAAATGTGCCACATTGAGCTCCTTCCCAGGAAGGCAGATTGCTGCCTGCCAGACTGACTGGCTTCAAGGAATCAGAAATTGCCTGGAGCAAGCGTGTGTTCTCTGTGACCTTTTTCAGTCCTTGAAGTCTTTTTAAGATCCCCGCAGGGGGTGGTGAAGAGGGGTATACTTTGTGGACGGTTTGCTTTCCTATTAGAAACACGAAGGGAACCCAGCAATTTAGTGATATGTGAATGGCCTGTAAAATAGGATTGAAGGCAGCCGGCTCTGCCTGACTGGGCCCAGCAGGAATAGGACAGAGGCAGGCACACCTTCCAGGTCACCAGTGCCTGCTCCATCAGGGCCTCAGCCATGCAAAGTCTCTCGCCCTGGCATAGCCTTCCACGAGCCTCCCCTAGGTACTGATGCTCATCAGCCACCCGGTACCCTCACCCTGCCCTCTACCTCTGAAGGATCTAACATTGTTGTCTTCCAAAGGAGTGGGGGAGGAGAGCTCCTTTCTCTTAAGCAATAAAGTAATACGAAAAGATGGCCATTCACGGGCAGCTCTAGTCACCATGGGACCGGATGCGCTGCCCCCCCCCCCTTCTCTCCATGTGGCCCATGGTGGCTTTTGTATTTGCCACCCAGTTTCCTCTGCTTGTTTCGAGCCCACCTTGGAGACTGCTCATATGATGAGATTCTGAGCCGGTGGCTCTAGCCCAGGTGGGGTACAGGTTTAGAGTTGGTAGCAAGGAGAGGGACAGCAGGTGCACCCCACACAAGCAAGAGAGGCCAGAGAAAGAGGGGGGCTTGAAGACATGGCTGTTCTACATGTCACTTTCTTACTGCTAGCTCAGACGTGAGGCACAGGTGACTGAACAAACAGGAATTAGGGGAGTAGAACCAAGTATTAGGAACTTCAAGCCCGTGCCATTACTGGAGAAGATTCAGGGCCTTTGCAGTGCAGCCCTCCTTAGGAGGACGAGAGAGACTTAGCCTTGGATGAGTTGAGGTGAGGCCTAGCTGTACATGAACCCACAGAGGTCCAAGCGGGTAATTGATGGTGAGAGATGAGTGATCGGTCCTACCTTCCCCTTTCCCTTTTGTCTGATGTTGAGATTTGAACCTGAGTTGTGGAGGTCATGCCCAAACCCCTCCATGTTGCTTAGGGCTGGAAGAGGGACCAGAAACCCCAGGACCTAGTTCCTTTTGGGAACATTGACATTCTGGGGTGTGTGTCTTTTTAAGTGTGGTCAAACACTCTTGATGTACCAAATAGTGTTCCCCGTGCAGCGCTCTTCCTGAGGCTCCCACCCAGCAACACTGGTCTGAGGGAAGGAAAGGCCAAACCAGGCCTGGGCACATGAAATTGCACTTCTTAAAGAGAAACTTTTTAGAAGGTTGGGTATTTTTCTTAATCACAAAAATCTCCCACTGAAAGAACCTAAGCTACATTCAGATCGAAGCCTCGAAATTAAATTGTTTACTTTACAATGTTTACACACACGACTCACTTTTTTAGAAAAATAAGAAAACTGCAAACTCTGGCTTTTTAACAACTTTTCAGCTTTTTCATGCATGGGATAGATATGCTGGCAACCTGACTCACCAGCTGGATCAAATCCTCATTTAGAAATGTCCCGATATGTGGATATATGTGTCTTCCCCCTCCCAACCACTCGGCTCCCTCCTGCCCAGACCTCTGTCTGTTTCTCTGGTGGCTTTTGCCTCCTGCTTTGCAGACCGCCTGCAGCCATGATTTTGTTACGGCATCCATGAGCCAAAGACTGCGCCTTGGGAGCAGGAACAATAAGCAATACTACACCACTCGCTACTGTCGGGGGGATCTCTTTCTCTTTCTTTTCTTTTTTAGCTTCACTGATGGCAACAGAGGAGGAAAGGAATGGAGGTTTAGGCAAGTTCTCTTCCCCTGTGTGACCAGATTCTCGGTGACACACAGTTGTGCAGATCACTAGGAGAACAAGGTTGGGTTTTCTTTTCTAGTGTGTAACACAAGGATCTGCAGGATTTTCCGTAGACAAAGAGGTCTCGTGTATTTTTGTCCCTATCCAAGGTTATACAAACTAATTGTGTTGTTTTATACTGTGGCCACAAATATTATGCAATGCACCATTTGTTTTTGTTTTTATTTTATTAAAGGAAATTTAATTTAAATCAGAGTTGTGTGAGGAAGTTGATAATGGCTTCCGTGGGCCTCCTCTCACCAGCAGGCAGGAGTGTGGCTGATTCCAGTTGCAATGTCAGTACCTTCTGATCCCTTCAAGTCCTGTAAAAACATTGTCAGGCTAGAGAGGGGATCCAGTCAGTAAAGTCCTTGCCTTGCAAGTACGGGAGCCTGAACACAACTGTTCAAACCGTGGGGTTTTTATGAGGGGAAGGTAGGAGAGCTGGAGAAATAGCTCAGTGGCGATTAAAAGCTCTGGTTGCTCTTGCTGAGGACCCCAATTCCAGTCGTAGCATCTCCGTCGTGGCTCGTAACCATCAGTAAGTAACTCCAGTTCTAGGGGACCTGATGCCCTCTTCAGACCTGTTTGGGCACAAGGTACACATGTGGCACACATACAGACGTGCAGGCAAAACATTCATAAAAATAAGTCTAAATCATATATGTATCCATGCGTGTATACCTACATATATGTATATACATGTTTATATGTGTATATATAAAGACTAGGCTGGGCAAAGTGGCACACACTTACAATTCCAGTACTAAGGAAGTAGTAGGGATAGACAGGTGGTTGCCCATCCAGTGAGAGACCTTGTCTCAAAAAAAAGAAAAAAAGGTGGACAACAGTAGAGGTCGTTATTGCCTTCACATGTGTGCGCACGCACGCACGCACGCACGCACGCAGACAACATTGTAGATTTTGACCTACAATGAAACAGCTGCATTTGTAGAGTCCATTAGGGTTCTCTAGAGGAACAGAACTTAGAGAATGAAGAAAAAAAATGTATATATGGTTTATTAGTGGCTCACTGGTTGTGGTCCAGGTAGTCCAGCCATTGTTGAATGGCTGACTACAAACAGTAGATCTAAGAATCTAGTGCACAAGGCTGGTTGTCTCAGCTGCTCTACAGTATATGACGGAATCTCAAAGAAGGAGGCTCTGATGCCGGGAGGGGAGGAATGAAATTGGCATCAACACCAGACTTCCTTCCTCCATGTCCTTTATGTAGGCTGCCACCAGAAGTGTAGCCCTCCTCAAAATATCCGGATTGAAGTGGGTGTTCCCACTCCAAATGGCTTAACTGTGAAAACAGCCCTCCCGGTGACCAGCTGCTTAGGTTGTACCCAGTTCCAGATGTAGTCAGGTTGAGCAGCAAGAGCACCCAGCACATCCACGGTGAGGCTCCCAGCAAGCAGAAAGGTAAGGGCTGGGACCCTGTGGCTCAGGTCCTCTTGGTCCCCTGTTGGATTCTCACGGCATTTAGAGGTCTCCTTTCAGGAAAGAGAAGTTAGAAACCATCCCATTCTGCAGATGAGGAAACACACACCCAAGTTCGGTGACCAGATTGAGACCGGAACAGGTGGTTTTTCTGACTCATGCTGCACTTCAGAGTCCAACTCTGGAAACCATGAGCCTCTGCAACAAAAACCACACTGCAGACCTGGGTGGGAGCAACTCCTGCAATGTTTCAGCCCAGCAGGCTCCTGCAGCCCGCCCTCAGCTCCCCAGGCTCCTGCAGCGTCTCCCCTACCCCCAGACTGACACTCCTCTTAGCCTTGCTTTGTGCCTGTGTTTCTGTGTCCCATTTAACAACGCCTCCTGTGAGTTACTCAGATGGTGTATGTGTCCCAGCCACTCACATCCTACAGTTTAATGAGCGGCCGTCAAAACGGTCTACCATTCCATTCCCTTGTCCAAAGCACTGATGCAGGCAGAACCTGGCTTGGGAGATCCTCAACTGTTACTGAAATGGTTCCTTTCTCAATGTCAACAGCAAAGCAAACGTCCCCACACACCCACTGTGTGCCCAGGCACTGCTGAGGCCAACCACCTGCCACGGCCCTGCTCCTGGGTCTTTCCTCGTCCCGGTTGCTACAGAAATCATGCTGACTGACGTGTACTTCTCCAGGCTTCCGGGCTGCCTGGTTCTGATGAGAGTGTGACTGAGCCATGAGGGTTGGGGCATTCCATACCATGGCCCTGGACTCAGTCCCACTCTGGAATTGTGGGGATATGGACTGCGCTGGAACAATGTGCTCTTAAGGAGACTTTGGGTCACCCCACGGGGCTCCAGTACAGGTTCCTGAATGGCAGACACTCTGCCTCCCGTAACTCAGGCCAGTGCCCATGGGACTCTGGAGTATAATGATCTAGGTGTGGCAGGGCCACCACAGAGCAGCAGCTGGCTCCGGGAAGATGGTTGTACTCACAGATGGCATCCGGACAGCACACACTTGCCCTGCCTTAGAGGCCACGTGGACAACACCCACATCAGTGAGGAGAAAGCGTGCAAAATGTCTGGCTCTAACTTTGGTGTCAGGCAGGAAAAGGGTGGTCCTGAGTGGACAATACAGGAAGCCCTGAACTGGGTGGCATGTGTTCTTTGCTTCTCTGGTCAACTCTGAGAGAAATTAGCAAGATTTCAAATGTTAAAAGATCGTCTGAAAGAAAAACAGCATGGTGAGCAGGCTCACGGAATGGAGTGTGAGGGAGCTGAGGCCCTGCTCCCCTCCCCCCTAGGCCCCGCCCTGCCAGTTCTCCAACCTACTGGGCCAGCAGCATGCGTTACCGTGGCTAACTAGAGTCCTTTGACGGTCGGTGAAGCAATGAAATGCCCAGGTCTGAGTGTTTTCAAAGCGTGTTGATAAAACTGGATATCCACATGCAAGGGAGTAAAGTTGGACCTCACATGATACACAAACATCGTGCCAAACGAGTGAAACCCCAAAAATGTAAGATGAAAGCTATTTTAAAAAGAAAGAAAAGAGAAAATGTGGGGGGGAATGTTCAGAATTTAGGCCTTGGTAATTATTTCTTAGGTATGACACCAAAAACATAAGTAGCAAGATCAAAAATAGGCAAATGGAATCATATCAAACGTTAAAGTGTTCTCATGTCAAACAAAAACAGTGAAAAGGGGAAAATGTTTACAAGTCACATACATGACACAGGTTAACATCCAGACTGTAAGAAACTTGATTATAAAGCAAAAACAAAAAATGGGAAAGGACTCACATAGAGAAATATAAAGAATACATAACAATAAGATGTCCAATATCAAGGCCCGTAAGAGAAGCACAAGTCAGAACCAGCAGGAGATGTCCCCTGACATGTGTCAGGATGTCCACTCTCAAAAAGACGGTGTCTGGTGCTATCCTGTGCAAGAATGCAGGGAAGAGGCTAAAGGTCAGTGGTTAAAGGCACTTGCTGCTCTTGCAGAGGACCCACAGTTTCCAGCACCCACATTGGGTGGCTCACAACCACCTGTAACTACAGCCCCATAGCTCCAGGAGGTCCAGTGACCTTTTCTGACTTGCAAGAGCACATGTGTGGCCTGCACACATACACACACACATACAAATTAAAATTTTTTAAATGCAAGAAAAAGTGGAATAAGCCATTTTGCTGTAGATAAAATGTAGAGCCATTATGCAAAATAGCATGGAGGTTCTTCAAGAGATTAAAAATAGACCTGCCAGATGAGTTAGCAGTCCCACTTCTGGGAATATGTCCTAAGAAAGTCTGTTCTTAAAGCAGTGTCTCCAAGAGACACATATGCTCATTATAGTCACAATAGCTAAGAGGTAGAAGCAACTTATTTCCATCCGCAGATGGACATGTAAACAAAATGTATGTGTACACAGTAGGATATTCAAAAGGAAATGCTGGGCTAGGGAGATGGCCCAGTCAGGTGAAGTGTGTACCATGCAAGCATGAGGTCCCGATCCCCAACGCCCTTGTGTTATCTTCCCAGCACTGGGGCTGAAGCAGCCGACCCCATGTAAGTGAGAGACTTTGCCTCAAAAAAGCAAAGCAGGCCCTACTGTCTACCTCTTGCTTCCATGTGTGTGTTTATTATTAGACAGGTACATGAAGATCCTTCTCTGACACACACACCAAAATACAAAGGTAGGAAGATGATAGATAGATAGATAGATAGATAGATAGATAGATAGATAGATAATAGATCAATTGATGATAGATGGTAGACATAGAAGATGGGTGATTGACGATAGGTGATAGATGATTGATAGTAGGTGATAGATCGATTGTGATATAGATAGATAGATAGATAGATAGATAGATAGATAGATAGATAGATAGATAGATAGATAGATGGATGATGGATTGATGATAGGTAATAGGCATAGGTGATTGATAGTAGATAGACAGGTGATAGATCAATTGATGATAGACATAGATGATAGATGAGATATCCTTGAGTGTGCGTGCTGCAACATGATTGAAACTTGGTGATGTTACACCAGGTGTTATGAGCTAGTCACAAGAACCATTATATTGGATTCCTCATGTAGTCAGAAAGCAGGGCCCCAAAAGGTAGAGAGGTGATGGCTAAGAGCCAGGAACGAGAAGCCAAAGAATTCCAGCGTCTCGGTAAATGGTTGGAGCTCTGCTGAGCAGTGGTGTGTAGATCGGCTACTGCTAAACCGGAGTTGTGTATCTTAACCCTGGAGAGGCTGCGTAATCATAGCGCTTGCCACTAGACTTTAGTGACGGGCAGAACGACTGGAAGATTTGGGGGGGGGTGTAAAAGCATGGAAGGGTTCCATGCTCCCTTGGCGCCACAGATGTTATTAGTGTCTTCCATTTTAAAGCAAAAGCATTATTGGTTTTGCTTCTACAGGACAGTAGATTCTAGATGAGTTGGATAGGGTGACATACTCTTGTTACCATGGAGCTTGGGAGGCTGAAGCAGAAGTGTTGCTATGAGTTAGTTGAAGGTCAGCCTGTGCTACATAGCTTGAAGCTAGCCTGGGCTATGTCCCCCTAGCAAAGCTTGAAATGGGGAAAAAGCAAGGTGCTTAGGGCTTGTAAGGTGGCTTAGCAGGTTAAAAGCACTTGCTGCCATGATAGCCAAATAATTTCTAAAGCTGGCTGTGTAGTACAAAGGACGCTTTAACTCTGCGGACTGTGTAAGTCATAACAGATGGGTGTGTGTCCCTAAGGGTGGGTACCGGAGCTTCCTGGTCCCATCCCTTCCTCCCTATTTAGGGCCTATTCTGATCTTCTCTAAACGGTTCATCAAAGCTGTTGTCAACCAGGAAGTTTATGGAATCGCCCTTTCCTGTGATATGTTTGCTGCAAGAAATGGCCCAGGAGTCCCTGCTGTGTGTCCTTCCTTTCTTCCGGCATCCCTGTCCCCATTCTACTTCTGTGCCAAGCCCTGTGCCTTTGCCCACAGAAATTCAACTCATACCTTTCCTCATGTTGAGAACTTCTTCAGCCTTAGTAAACTTACTAATGGGGTCAGGGCAGTGAGCAGTCAGAGTGAACCGGCTGGGAGCAAGACCTGATGGTATCCTCTCCGGCAGGCCCAGGATGCAATGGGGTCACTCAAGCCTTGGTTTCTTCCTCAGAGTCAGGGTTCACTAAGCTCACTGTGTTCATTCTTGTGGAGTGACTGGGGTTCTGAACAGGTAGCCTCAGTTTGCCTGACATCATCAAGTCTGGGCTTAGGGGAAGACCCCTTCCGGTGGAGGGGGGGTCACAGTGGTTATCAGTTTACTGCTAACCCATTGGGCTGTTTGGTTTTTTGCTGTTGTTGTTGTTTGTGGGTTTTTTTTAAGAGTCTAAAAGCCACTGACTGTTCTACACTTGGCCTTCTATAGCAGCACAGGCAGGCGTGTGGAACTGAGAAGACACTCTTCTTAGCGTTTCTTTTGCTGTGATAAACACCGTGATCAGAAACCATACGGATAGGAAGAGCTTCTATCAACTCTCAGGTCACACACTCCACTACTGGGAGAAATCAGGGCAGGAACCCAGAGGCAGGAACTGATGCAGAGGCCATGAGGAGTGCCGCTTACTGACCTCTTCTCCCCCCACAAAAGGCAGGACCTTCTGACATCAATCATCAGTGAGGAAAACGCACCGCAGGCCTATCAAGAAAGGCATTTTCCCAACCAAGGCTCCTCCTTCCGAAATGGTTCTCTAGCTCGTGTCAAGTTGACATAAAACTAGGCCAGCACACCAGCCACTTTGTAACCTTGTGAGTTTCTGTAGACCAGCCCGGGACTTGGAGCCTCAATTGCATCGCCTGTGAAGTGGGACCAGCAATGCCCGCTGCACTGCCACCTTAGTCTGTGAAGCTGCCGTGCTTCAAAGGTTTGTTTCTGGGCCCTGAGTGTGTGCGATACGAGACCATGATGCTCTGTTTCTGTGCCTCTGTGGAACTAATAGCAAGGTGTGTCAGCCTGAGGAAAAATTGGTCTCTTTTTATCTGTCTTGCAGGAACTGAGACAAGTCTTTCTTCTAGTGCATTCCAAGCGTCCCTGTCCTGCACTGTCCTCTCCCTTCCTTGCTCTGGGAGAAACTACATCTCACACCCTTTTAACAGCTGCTGTACAATAATTCCCAAAGCAACAGAATAGCTGTCTTTTTGTCTCTTTCTCTCTCTTTTCCTTTCTTTTCCTTGACAACAGAAAGCTTTTGCCCCTCCCTCCAGAAAAGAAGCAACTTCACCCTGTCAATGCTCAATTCTGGCAGAAAGGGAGGCAACTAAAATAGAAAGAGAAAAAAACTATTTTGGCAAGAGCCAGGAATCTGAAGTTGCACAGCATTTACTGGGTCAGATGCTTGCAGAGCTGCAGAAGCTCTGTTATTGGCAGCATGGCCCATGCTTATTTCTAAGATGATTCTTTCTTCATTGCACATGACAGCCGCACTGACACTCTGATTTTTAAATCTCCCCCTTTGCCGGGTCACTTTACTGCTTCCTCCAACAAAGACTCAGAGCCCGTTAACCCATCGCTTACATTCGGATTTGCGCAATTCTTGGAGCAATGATCCGCTCACCCCAGATAGGGAACCATTGACAGACCAAAGCAACAATACCACCAGAGTCCAACTGGTGAACCAGTGCGTTTGCTGAGGCTTCTTAGGTAAGGGGTTATGTTCAGGTGCAGAGAAGATTCAAAGGCAGTGGTATCACTGGAAACCCATTCCAACGTGGGTGGTAGACTGTGAATGCTAGAAACCCAGAGCTCTCTGAAAAACTTACAGGAAGCTTAACAGATCAGAGACTCTCCTCTCCTTAGCATCCTTGCTGCTTATATAACCTTGGGAAGAGGAGAGGACTTGTGAATGTGGTTAAGTTTTAGGGACTTTTTGAGACTTGTGAGTTGTTTAGTTCCTTGTTCTTAAGGAGCCTCCCTCTATGATTGAATGTTTCCACTAGGTCTATGGGACCCTTTATGTGAAAATATTAAGACATGTAGCAAAGCACTGAGTTCTCCAACCCAAGGCCATCCTAGGCCATTACTCTCCCCATCTACATTAGTGAAACCACCCATTAGTAAAAATAAATATTTTGTCACTGAAGCCAAGTCTTAGGGCTGTTTGTTACACAGTAGCAACTAGATACAGTGTATTTGCCTAAAATATTAATACCAGAAGGTGGCCTATGACAGCTCTAGCCAAAATAGAGACCAGGTTTCTGCATTTTAAGTTGCGCTAATACTATAATTACAGGCTCGGAGGATGAGTTTGAAACCTAAGCCATAGGCGGCATGCCCATCAGTGCTCTTCCACACAGCCAGCATGCCCCTGCCTGTCTTTGGGATTTTACTGCTTAGTGGAATCTCCCTTCCTATCCCTTCTCACCTACTGGAATCACCCTGGATCTGCAAGGACCTACTCCAAAGCAAGTGTTTTCTAAATGATTTGGTGGCCATCCCTGCCTCTCTATCCATTCAGTCCTAGGGTTTTTCTTGCCTTGCCTGCAATGGACACCCCAGACTCCTGTGTTCTCTGTTGGTTGTCTTTAGTTGTTTACAAACATGGGTTCTAGGCTCCTGAGGAGTGGAACTTTCTTGCCCTTCCTTTACCCTGCAGATCTTACACAGAACTCTGAAGAGGGAAGTCCAGAATCTTTTGCAAAAGCACTTGTGGTTAACTGGCTTCAGGGAGTTAAATTTTAAGAAACAACCCCTAGTGAATTTAACCAGAGGGCAGAGTGGTTCAGGTGAGTAGGTGTGTAAATAGATAAATGGATGGTTGGATTGAGTACCTCCATTTCCACATTTGCAGACGTTCCCCTGATCTGTGATCATCCTACTAAAGCAAGAAAGTTTGCCTTAAAATACCTTTGTCCTGAAGGTTCCTTTAACCACTCACTCTCTCAAACAAGACGTGTCCTCTACCTCCTGCAACTGTAGCCATCTCCTAAGGGACCTCCCCTACTTTCCCAGCGTGACAGTCTGTCATGTTCTCTCCTGCTCACTTCCATCACATCCCACTGTCTTGAGCAGAGAGGAGAGACCGCACTTCACAATGAGGCTCTCCGGCTTTTGGTATCTTGTCATGTAGAGGTGCTCGTAAGGACCTGATGTTTCGTCTCTCAGTCCTGCCATTCTTTTAGATGCCCTAATTCAGGAACTCATTATTGGAGACTGAGGTGACCCTAATTCGCCTTATCATTGGTGAATCAAACAACTACAAAAACCTAGACCATTGTTTACAGCCTTGGCTTCCTCCCTTACCTTCCAGCCAGTTAATAATGAGATGTTGTTTCCCCAAGAGGGGAGGGGAAACGTGCTGTGTTTCCTCTGTTCTTCAAAATTAAGGTCAGGCTGGCTTTTACAGCACACTAAGATCTGTCCCAGACAATCTATAGACTCTCTTTCTTCATACCAGCCCCAAGTGTCATCAACAGGAAGGGACAGTCAGCAGCTACTAGGCTAGAGTGTTTCCCAACTGTGACTGAGGCTCAATTTTTTTTTGTTTGTTTGTTTCTTTGTTTGTTTTTTGCCTCTAGTTGTTTCTTTAGCCCAGTCCAATCAATCTTGACTTTCCATCCTGTGCACCAACTTCATTCTCTGCCTTTTTGTGTCCCATTGTTTGTGGACACATTTCATTGGTGGTCATCTGATTAAAAAGCCGTTTCCTGAGGGTAAAGGAAAGGTTGTGAATATCTTTGTATATGTGCAAGTTCTACCTCAACACCAGAACATGGGAAGAAAAAAAATGGTATGTAAAGGTGGTGGATGGATGTATCGATAGATGGAAGGGGTGGATGGGTGAATGGATGGATGGATGGATGGATGGATGGATGGATGGATGGATGGAACAAGAAAGAATCTGTCTGTTACTGTGCCCTGAAACAGACTAAATTATTACTAATCTACCTAGGTCTGTGCTATACCAGATCGTAGAGTCTGAGGTTAATGTCCTCAGGGATGTGATCTTGAGTTCTAAGTCTCGAATACTCAGTTATCCCAGGTCCAGTGCCAGTAGTTGCATGTAGGATAGTTGCAAGGATAACACTTCTGTTATCCTTGATCTCCAGACCCTGCCCCCTGGGAAGATAAACATTAACTCAAAGGTCTTCTGATGGTGATGATGGCAGGTGATATCCATTGAACAATATGTGGACCAAATACTGTTCTGAGTGCTTTAAACCAATGACATTTTTTAAACTTGTCTGTGGGATGTGTGTTATGAGTAGCCCCATTTTAAAGATAAAAGTTTAAAAAGTTAGCCTTTCTAAAACCACACAGCTGATAACAGTGGAATCTGCCTCAAACTTCAGGCAGCCTACCTCTGGGACCTTCTATTTTTATACCTCATGTGACATCCCCCCCCCCCGAGCTCATGGATTCCTCCCTCAAGAGGAGAGCAGAGCATTTCTCAGTGTTTTTATTCACTCAGATTTTCGAAATCCCTTCATATTTGGGCAGGAGGAGGCCCAGGTTCTCTTTTGTCTGTGTTTCCTTCACCATGAAGATAGCTACTTACCTTCATACCGAGATCTAATGACTGTAAATGCAGCCACCTTTGCTTTCTGCAAGCCACCTCCGTCTCTCAGTGGGCTGGAAACCACACCATAGCTTCCTCTTTACTAAAGTTTGCTGTGATAGCACCAAATTTTGTCACTCAGCTTCTGGGCAAGTTCAGTGACACTGCCTGGAAAGACTGTGCCGGTCCGGATGGCAAGCACCCTGTGTGTGGCATCTCTCTTTCTCTGTCTAAGTAAGTCTTATAACTTTGATGTTTCTACCATCACAGGAGCTCGTCATCCAGAGGCTGCAGGGTGAGGGATCAGGCCAAGTTGGTCCTCACAGGAACGACTCGGTTATAGACTTTTGACTTTGTGCCTATCTTTTACTTATTGATGACAGTTTTAAGGCTTCCTCATGTGTCCTTGCAATTGGGGCAATGGAAGACTTTGTTGTGTCCCTGGGTGCCTACTGTATTTTATTGTAAGTTTATCTTTGAGCTTTGCATGTCCCTGGCTTTACCTTCCTTTCCTGGGCTGCCCATCCCATGGGAGAGGAAGAGGTTTTGCTGCCACACAAAGAGGCCTCAAGGCTTGCCTGATGGTAGGGTGTAACTAGATATGTGTGCCTTGTGGGCGTGACTGGGTAGAAGAGGGAAAGCAAGGAGAGCATCCTGAAGCTTAGGTCCAGCTAAAAGAAGCGTCTGGACTTTATCTGAGAGCTAAAGAGAGACTGCGAAGGATCAGGGCAGTTACCTGGCTCTACTAAAGCCCATATAGGGGCCTTTATCTGGCCCAGGGACACTTATGCATATTTGAAGAAGGTAGAGGAAGGAAAAGGAGACAAAGGGAAGAAGCAGATGAATTGAGCAGGGAACAAAACAGTTCCTTATCGCATAGAGCAGGTAATGGGCATGCTGTGCCCCACATACAAAGACCAGTTCGGTGTACCTTAAAAATGCATATCATAAAATACATAGGACTGTAAACTGGCCATGTTGAAATAAAGTTATCAAAATAGTCTCAGTACTAGTGTGGTGGCATCTGTAATAACAGCACTAGTGGGAGCCTAAAGTAGAAGGCCAGCCTGAATTTTATAGTGAATGAACAACGTTTAAAAAATAAATCATAATGTGTTTATTTCCATTCTAATTCATGTGCTATACAACAAGATCTGGAGGACTATTTATTAATCACCAAGCTCAGAGAAGTGATGGGTATGAAGAGAATGTTTTAATATGCCCACAAAAATTGCCATATAATATGCAAATAGCCAAGGTTCCATGTCTGCATCCATCACTGAGGGAAATAGGACATTTCCATTGGAGGTTAATGAGAATAAAAATGAAAGGGCTTTTTCACCCTGGACTAAGGACCCTTTAATCCTATCCGTGGGTTCAAGTTTACAAGTCTTGATTCCCAGAGACTGGGTAGAGTTAGTGCAGGGACTAGGATAGCTGGGATGAGGGATGAACTGGGCTGAGCTGCAATCAGTGTGGCCAAGGCTGTAGCTTTATAAGATAAATGAAAGGAGCATACCATTCGGCACTAAGGTGGACCAGCAAGCTCTGGTGGAGTTGAACCAGGATCACATCTCAGCCAGCACATGGGTGAGGATCAGACCTGGGGCCAGAGAAGGAGACAGGAAGAAGCCTGCAGAGGGATAGATTAGAACCATTTGCCAGGTGACTGACACCTGCCAACACCCTCGCAGGGCAAGCATTGACGAACAGTGTCTTGGTGGAGTCCTGTGTGGATTGCCGTGTCTGTGATCCTGCTCAGTCGTCTGACTGAGTATGCGTGCTCTGTGTGTGGGGACTGTGCGTTTGCTTTGCATGGCAGTGAACTGGGTTTACATTGCACAAGGATGCAGAAAGTTGCATGTTCTTGTTCTAATTAGTATTATTGTTAGTAGTATGTTATTAGTTTTCAGTTGTCCATTTGTTTTTTGAAAAGCAGGCTCAAAGGTCTAGAGGAAGCATCATAACAGTCAAAAATCAAAAAGGAGAAGATGGTGGCTTTCCTCCACCCACTTCCATGGTTGCCTGACCTGGGTTCTGCATTTGTTCCTTCTAGTCTTCGACCCATGTTATGTTCCAGTTCTGCATGGAATCACAGGTCTTACATGGGACATGCATAAATCAGGAAGTAACTTGAAGTCTGCTACATCTCATTATAATTACAGAGAGGAAATACAGGAAATTAATGATGATCAAGTGATCGATCACATTGTTCGGCGAACCTATTCTTTATCCCAACTTTAGAGTGTTGTTTTGGAATGCAGGGACAAAGTCTCCAGGACCCAGCACCCACTCCCTTACCAAGCAACTCTACCACTGAGCCACATTCAATGCCTCCATTTATTATCCCTTCAGGTCGCGTATTATTCCGTGTGTTGTGTGTTGTATGTGGCAATATGGAGTCCAAGGACAGCTCTTTGGATTTGGTTCTCCTCTTCTGCCTTTTTGTAGGTCCTCACAATTGAACACAGATCATCAGGGCTTGCTTAATGAATGCCTTTACTTGGTTCACCAGACCCGTTTTATTTTTTTATTTTCCTTATGGTTAACAAGAACACTAAGTAACCAATTAGAATGTGACTCTCAGACGCTAATGCAGTGGGGGAAAGGCTCCTGTGGACTTAGCCTGCTTGCTGTATCACCTCTCACCCTGACCAACTGCCAAACAGTGAAGGGGGCCATTAACTCAAGAGGGGCTACTTTTATGTTACTGAGATTGGATCATGGAAAAACAGAAAAGTATCCCACTTCATTCTGGATGGATGACGTCCCAACCTCCCCACACCCCACCACACACACACACACACACACACACACACACACATTGCTTCTAGTGCGTAAAGCAAAAGCAATTGTTTGGTGTGTTGCCTGTTCCCTAGGTAGGTAGATTTTACATAAGGTGAAATTACTTCAAATTCTTTGGCTATGTTGTAGCCTGAATGTTTGTGCTCTCTTGGATTTCACCTGTTAGAACCTAAACCCCGGGGGTGATGGCATTAGGATAGAAAGGCTCCGGAAGGTAGTTGGCTGAATGGGTTAGTGCTCTTACAGGAGATGGGAGAGACCCAGCTGGTCTCTTTCATGTGTGAGGACACAGCTAGAAGGTACATCTACACAGACCAGGCTCCCGTCGGACACCAAATCAACATGCCTTAATCTTGTAATACGTAGTCTCCGCGCCGGTGTTTCTACAACACGACTCCGTCTACTGCTTTTCTTTATTGCTACCAACAGGCTAAGACTTAGACCTTTGTAGACATGAAAGGGAAAGCCTTGGTGTTTTTACAGGTTATTCATTCATCTATTTATTCTTGCAATTCTGGGGGTAAATTCAGGTCCAGTGTGTACTATGCTAGCGCTCTATCACTGAGCCATCTCCCTGGCCAGTATCTCTAAGATGGAAAGAAATGGTGTCCAGATGCCAGTTCACAGGGATCACATGATGACGTGTCTAACTGTCATGGCCACTGTCTCTATGGGCTGTGTCAGAACTTCTCACTTCCTCCTAGAGAGGATGATCCTGCAGGGGACTGGCCATTGCTTTCTCTCTTAGTGGATGGACAGTGGGCTTTGCACACAGTGGCTTTCTTTCTTGTGGTCCAACCTCTTCCTCTACGTGTCCTCTCTGGCTCTATGTGTCTCCTCTTCGCTGCTGCCTCTGCAAACGTGCCCTTACCCATCCTCACTGCTCACCACCTGTCACTTGGCTACCTTTAGTCGCCATCCTTGTTCTGTCCCCTACAATGCCATGAAGCGGTTTACATGTTCTATAGCCACTTCTTAGCCTCAAACCCACCGCTGTTTCTGCTCTACTGGAATGTCTTGCAAAGCTCTGCACAGCAGTCTACTCAGGTGACCCAAAGGCCTCTCTTAGTCCCTGCCCTCCAGCAGTCCTCAGCAGTGCAAGCCCTTCTCCCTTAAAACATCCTGCTTCCTTTGCTTCCCAAGTCACTGTGTTATAGCTGCCTTCCTACCCTCCTAACTTCCCAGGTCCTTCTCTAGGTTTCGTCCCCGCCCATCTTTTAACAGAGGTTCTCACTGGCCATCTTCTTTAGAGTCCACAACACTTCTGTATACTTGTGTGTAATGAACCTAGTCTACCACTACAGCCCAGGCTCGGGGACTTGCCAGGCAGTGAGAAACAGTGAGCATAGCCACAGAACAGCTGGGCACTTCCAGGCATAGGTTCGAGTCTGGCTGAATCACTGTGAATTTTGACATTACTAAACACAGAAATGACACAGTTCTTGAGAGGGTTAAATTACAAATGTTTTCGCAGTCTTTAAGGGTCTTTAAGGTGATGCACACATATTTAAATCTCTCCCCAATGTTTTTTTTTTTTTTTCGGGTTTTTGTTTTTGTTTTGTTTTTGGATGTCTTTACTGTTTATTCCAGAGCACTCAAATTCCATCTCTAAAGTTAAATGCATTACCTTCTCACCCACCCTTGAGTACACTGATAATTCTCACTGATACTCCCTTTCCTGATGGGTACCGTATTCTTCCAGCGGATCTATCAAACTTGGGTATCCGATTTCCTCCAACCTCCTGTGCCTGTTCATCCCTGCTGCCGGAAGCATCCAGACCACTAAGCTCTGCAGATCCCATCTCCGCAACAGCTCTTGAGTTACAGTCCCTTTCCTTCCAGCCCTGCCCTTTCATCAACTCTGTCCTGAGCTAGAAGTTATCTGATGTCTATTTCCAACTTCCACCATTCTCCACACAACCATCAGTTGCATTGCCTAAGATCTTTCCGGCACTCTGATTGGATTCCCTAGTGCCCAATTAACTCTGAGCTGACAGCCATGAGAGTCACGTCCCGTGTCTTTGATGCTGCTAGCAAGTCAGTCTCACGCACCCATCCGTCTTGCACCCCTTTCCCACCAGTTAACCTCTTCCTGTTTCTACACAGCTCTTTTCATTTTCACTTAGGTCATCTTCTTATAAAGTTTAAAAGGCTCTGTCTCCACTTGGCAATCTTCTCAATCCCCCAAAGTCCAATTCTCATGCCATTTGTGCTAGTTAGTTCTTGTCACCTTGACACAAACCTGGACATACCTGGGAAGAGGGACTCACAACCCTGGAGATACCGCCATCAGATTGGCCTGTAGGCCTATCTACTGGGACTTGATTGCTAATTGATGTAAAAGGCCTGCCCACTGTGGGTGGTACCATCCCTACACAGGTGGACCTGGGCTCTGTAAGAAGGCAACAGAATATGAGCCTGGGACAGAGCCATTAAGCTGCATTTCTCCGCAGTCTCTGCTTCAGCTCCTACTTCCTGGTTCCTACCTTGAGAGCCCACACTGACTTCCCTTCATGATGGATGGTGGGTTATGAGTTGAATGAAGCTCTTTCCTTTCCTCCCCAAGTTGCTACTGGTCATGGATTTGCCACGGAAACATGAGGAAACTGAGATAGCGTCCTTTCTACGAGCCTCACCTGTTTGTACCCTCAAGCCATGAGCTCTCTGCTTTCTTCAGATTCCTCCGGGGGCTTTCTTTTGTATCTTTCTCACAGAGATGATTGCCTTTCTAACTGGCTAGCTTAGTAAGGCTCGAGGACAGAGATGATTCTAAACTCATCTCTATGTCTTAATCTCTCAAGTATCAGAAAGACTGTAAGTGGCTGAATAAATATTTATTGACTTGGCAAATAAAGCAGGGAGGAATGAAGTGCTAGTTTCCACATAGAAACCTTCTAATGGGCACTTGTTTCACTATAAAAAATAGTAATAAAAAGTGTTGAAGAAGCCCGGCCAGGGTGCTCACGCTACAAATAACAATATAACGTGCGCTGGCAGGAAAAGATGAAGGGTGCCTCCTCTCTCTCTCTCTCTCTCTCTCTCTCTCTCTCTCTCTCTCTCTCTCTCTCTGTGTGTGTGTGTGTGTGTGTGTGTGTGTGTGCATGTGAAGACCAATATCAGGTACCTTTCTCAACCTTACTCACTCCTTCCTCCTTCCTTCCTTCCTTCCTTCCTTCCTTCCTTCCTTCCTTCCTTCCTTTTTTTCTTATAATTCATTGGAACTTAAAGTATAATTATATTATTTCCTCCCTTTCTTTCATCCTTCCAACCTCTCCTATATTCCTAACCTTTTCTCAAACTCATGGCACCTTTTTCTTTGTCATTGTTACATGTATGTATACATGTATGTACACATACATACATGTATGAATACAACCTGCTCAGTTCATTTGGTGTTGCTTCCATGTATATGGTTTTATGACTGACAATCAATGTCAGTGTTGGGTAAACAATTAGGGCTTCATCTATGCAGAAGAATATTTCTCCTGCTCTCCACAATCTTTAGTGCCTGTCGTTGTTCAGTGAGAGGGGCCCAGTGAGAGTTCCTTCGTCCATGTGAGTATGTCTGCTAGTGTGCTGCTTTTCCAGGTATTTTTTTTCTGCACTCATATTGTTGGAGTATGGGTGAAGCTTCTCTGTCATTTCTAGAAGACACATCCCTACAGCAGGTTTCCTGGTCCCCTTGCACTGGCAGTCTTTCTGCCCCCCCTTCTATGATGTTCCCTGAGCCGTAGCTGCAGGAGTTGTGTTGTAAATGTATCAGTTGGAGCTGGGCTCCCCAGGAGGACTCGTTCTTTGCCTTCTTACTGGTTGTGTCTTTTCTGTAATGTTCTCCCTTGTTGCAAAGAAAAGTTGATTCGGTGAGTCGTAAGGGTTACACTTACCTGTGGGTATAAAGGTAAATATTTAGAATGTAGTTATGGATCATGCTAGCTTAGTAAAGTGTCAGTAGTAGATTCTTCTCTAAGATCCATGACATCATTAGCCCTGGGCGGTTGGCCACATTTCCAATACTAAACATGATTTCTTTCCTGTTGGGTGAAATAATAAAGCTGTTGAAATAATAGGAGAGCTGTTGGTTACTACTAAGATACGAGGGCCAGTAATGCTCTTAGGATATCTTGCCAAATTGGTCCTAGGTGGGACCTTGTATTTAGAAATAGGATCTATCACTCGTACCTTGGACTCTACTCACTGTTTCAGATAGACGAGCTTGCCTACAAGCCCCAGGGTTCCTCCTGCCTCTGCCTCCTCGGCACTTGGATAATGGGTGCCCCACTGTGCCCAGCTTTACCTGGGTACTGGGGATCAAGCTCAGGCCCTTATGCCTGCGCAACAGGTACTTTGTGATGGAACCATTTCCTCAGTTCTAAGACAGATATTCTCATGGTGAGATGTAGTGTGTAAGAAAAGGCTAATAAAGCCTAAGTGTGCAGCTCGATGAATAAGCAGAAACTGAAACCTGCAGAATCACTATAGGCTTCAAGAAACAGCATCATCAGGTCCCCGGAAGTACCCACCCATTCTGCCTGTGCCTCATCAGGAATAATGCCTCCCCACAAATCACTTTCCTGACTCCCATGATAACCACTTCCTGGCCTGTTTTTAAAGATGATTTTAACCTTTATTTATCAACTAAATGATACAATGTGGGTTTGCCTATTTTTAAATTTTTATTATTTTTTTTTATTTTATATGCATTGGTGTTTTTTGCCTTTATGTATATCTGTGTGAGGACATTGGGATCCTTAGGACTAGAGTTACAGATAGCTGTTAGCTGATGTGTGGGTGTTGAGAATTGAACCCCGGTCCTCTGGAAGAGCAATCAGTATTCTTAACCACAGAGCCATCTCTCCTGATCCCTGTACTTTAAAACAGATGGGATATTTCTGTAGGCAGCCAAAGAGATTCAAAGGTATTCCATGAATGACCAGGCATAATTCTACATTACTACAAATAGTTATGATTTTTAATTTCTTTGTAAAACTCCATCTTATGGTACACTGCCATAGTTTATCTGTTCTGCTGTTGATGGACATGTGAGCTGTCCCTTGTTTGGGGCAACAGTGAATGGCACTGCTGTAAATATTCCTTCATGTGTCACCTGGTGCACAGTGCCCACCTTTCATACTTCACAAGGCTGCCTTGCTGAAAATGTTTAAAACTTCTCTGTAGTCACTTTCTGGTAAGTAGTAATTTAATTTGTTCTAATGTAGTCTAATTTCTATTTATAGATATTCAGCACAAAAAAACGTGTGATATAAATATATGACATTGAGATTTATGAATACTTAAATATATTTTTAAATTATTACTGGAAATGTGTGTGGCCGGGTATTGATTAGTTTCTTGGCCAGTTTTGGTTGAGTGTATTCAGATGCGGTTTTTAAGTTTTTAGTTGATTTTATCAATTAATCACTTCACCCTCTTGTGGGGGGAGAGGGAGCCTCCTTCCGGCCTCTTTCCATTTCCTCTCACGAGCTCTGCACTTCTCTTCCCTCACTCCCCACAGGAGTCTCCTGAACCCCTTGCCCTTGCTCTGGCTCTCCGGAGCCTGTTCTGGAGGATTCTATCCTGTCCACTGCTTCATGTTGCCCATAGCTCTCGATGGACCTTCTGATGTCCTTTAACCCCGCCTTGCCCTTCGAGGGTTCCTGGACCCTCAGAGAAGATCTTGTCCATCTCTGTGACATCATTACCTCTTTCAGAAACACAAAGCGAGCCCACTTTCAGTATTAATCGTCATCAACAATCTTGTAGTTTCTGAAAAAAAAAACCATCTCTATAGAAAAGTTACCTTTTAATCACATTTCTCCTCTAGACCTCATTTTCTGCAGTTTCGATCGAAAAACATCCTAGCTGAAAACCATGGGTAAGAAAAATAACTCTGAGCCCAGACAGACCCTGGACTTCATGAACGTCCATTTTAGAGTTTCCAAGTAAAGCGAAAGAGCCTTTCTAAGAAATTAGAACAGCAAAGCCAGCAAAACCGAGCAAAAGCAAAGAGAAAAGAAAAGCAGCAGAGACAGGAAGTGCCGCTGTCATTTCTGTGGCTAGTTTTATCTACTCTTGTGCTAGACACGGTTGAGGGCTACAGATGTCTGTAACCAACCAGCAAGAAGGAGTAAGGCATCGGGAGCAGATTTGCGGACTTGGCCTCTCTTGAACGCCCTTCTGTGGGGGAGACTGTGCCTTGGGATTTGGGGGTTGAGAAGGTTTATGCTGTTTTGGCATAAAATACTGTAAAAGGTAAATTGGCACATATTATACCACCTTTTGAGTAAATCCGTGTAGACAAACTGCTGCCTTGACACATGGCTGAGGCTAAACATTTTCAAACGGAGTCTCGGCTGTGCAAGCTTGGTTAGCAGAGGAACGGAGGCCTCACTGAGCCATTCCATCCCATCCGGCCTGAGGAAGGCGGTTATAACGAATAGTCTGTGGTCTCATATATCAGGATGGTAATATAGAGACCGAGGTGATGTGGTGCCCTGGGAATTAAAGCACTCATGCCGTTTTTATCCCCTTTCTTCCTCCTACTTACAAGCTAAGCTCAGCATCAGCCAGAGGGAAGTGAAAATACAAGAAGGACCTCTGTACAGAACCGAAGGTTACCCTGTCAGCATCAGTTGCAACGTAAGTGGTCATCGGGGTCCTTCCACACAGGATTTCCAGTGGTCTATTTACCTGCCAAGTGCCCCAACCCAAGAAGTCCAGATCATCAGTACCAAGGATGCCGGCTTCTCTTACACCATGTATACCCGGAGGGTGCAGAGCAAGGAGATCTATGTAGAGAGGCTGCGGGGCAACTTGGTCCTGCTGCGTTTCTCAAAACTCCAGATGAAGGATACTGGCGAGTATGAGTGCTACACACCCAACACGGACGGAAAGTACTTTGGAAGTTACAGTGCAAAGACGTATCTAACTGGTGAGCTCCTGTTACCCAGCCCCTGGCAAGCCTGTATCCACCATCACAATGCCTGCCGAGGGAGAGACTTTCCACTAGTCTGTTTGCTGTGGGTACAGAACCTACCTACCACCCTGAGTATTCTGGAGATGTGTCACAAGTACGTGTCTCGTGTGTTCCCAGTGACATACGAGCCCCCACTCACAAGTTGGTAGCAGCAAAGCATTAGATAGATCTTTGCATTCTACCTCACCCCCATATCACCTTGCAGCTCGGTAAGAGAGCCAGCCCCAGTATCATGGGTGATGTCATTAACTGCAGAATGATTATTTTCCAACCATTTCCTGGCACATTTATCTGCAGGGAGAGGATCAAATTCTTGCAACTGTGGTTCGCCTGGGAGATCTGGTTTAAACACCTCCATGAACTCCAGGGTGCAGATTCAACACTGCCTCCTTTGCAGAACCCTTTAGATTGCCTCAGGCCACATCCCCAACCTGGTTCTTCTTAATGCCCTGGTCATACTGTGATTACCGGCATTCACCCCATTATCTCATAACCAGCTACTTATGTGCCCGTCTCCCACCACCTCTGAGCTTCCTGGGGACTCCCAGATCCTGCCCAATGTCCGTACTCATTGACTTGGCCTCGGTGCTGCTTTTACATGAGTTTCAACTGTGTGGTTTACATTTGAGGGAGAAGAGAATAGCAGGGTCCTTAGATGGTTATGAAAACTTTGGGAAAGCTTGCATTTGGTCTCTGAGTAGCAAATTACATTACTTTAGATCTCCATAATAGAAAAAGCAGATTAGGGTTTAGGAAGAGAAAAGAAGCCATCCATTCATGTCCGTATAGTGAGACAGAGTGGCCGAGAGCCAGAATCTGGATCCAGAAACTCCAGTGTTCCTCCTACTCGTGGCTGAGTAGCTAACCTGGCTCCAGCCTGTGCTGATGAAGCAAAGCCAGGGTCCTACATCACTGAGCCACTCGTTTTGCAAAGTTCTTAGGCTCTCTCAGCAAAAGGGAAAGCCCGTGTTAGGAAAGTAAATGGCTGGGAAACCAACTCAAGGGGTGTGCCTTGCAGACGAGGTTTGGGCACCATCTTCCCTCGAGAAGGTCTAATGAGACAAACATGAACCAGTAAGATAATCGCCATTGCCTTGTTTCCAGTGATTCCTGACACCCTGTCTGCCACCATGCCCTCCCAGACGCTCAGTAAGAAGGAAGGCGAGCCGTTGGAACTCACCTGCGAGGCGACCAAAGCCACGGCTCAACATACCCATCTCTCCCTCACCTGGTACCTGACGCAGGAAGGAGGAGGGAGCCATGCCACTGAGATCATTTCTCTCTCCAAGGATTTTATATTGACCCCTGGGCCCTCCTACACAGACAGATTTGTGGCCGGCGATGTGCGGCTGGACAAGCTTGGAGCCACTTTCTTCAAACTGTCCATAGGCAAGCTCCAGCCCTCAGATCAAGGCCACGTGTTCTGCGAGGCCACAGAGTGGATTCAGGATCCAGACGAAGCATGGACTTTGATCACAAGAAAGCAGACAGATCAAACAGCTCTGAAGATCCAGCCAGCAGGTAATTATCTTCCCGGGAAGCCTGTGAATTCATTCTCAGTGAGTGTGTAGGGATAGCTTTTTTTTTTTTTTTTTTTTTTTTAAACCTTCTGTTGACTTTTTCTAAAAGGTAGATAAAAACTCTAAGTTAATTTTGTTTTTGTCATCTGGAAAGCATAACTAAGAAGATGTTCCAGAATGTTCCATTAGGGCTCTGTTCACGGGGAGAGTTTATATGGGACAAGAAATGGGGAACAGATAGATTGATGCTACAGGCAGCCGTGGAAGTTGTTTTATAACCACAGTTGCCAGGCGTTTTGTAAGCACGTCATCTTCATTATTTAATTGTAGTCCAAATAATCACCTCGATGTAGCCAGCTCTCTGTTTTAAAAACAAGGAACCCCACAGACACAGACACAGACACACTGCGTGCATCCCAACACCTACCAGAGACAGGAGGTACTCGCTTCTAAAGCCAAGTCTGCCTCTCTGCAAAGCCCACTTACCACAGGCAGCTGGGCCTCAAAGCAGCTCCAGTTTCTTTCTTTTTTTTTTTTTTCCTGTTTATTATTTTATTGGATTTTTTAAAATTTATATTTCAAATGTTATTTCCTTTCCCAGTTTCCTGGACATAAGCCCCCATCCCATCCCCCTCCCCTTCTTCTATAAGGGTGTTCCCCTCCCAATCCATCCCCCCTTCCTACCCTCCGGTCGACATTCCCCTATACTGGGGGTCCAACCTTGGCAGGACCAAGGGCTTCTCCATCCATTGGTGCCCAACAAGTCTATCCTCTGCTACATATGCAGTTGGAGCCACGGGTCAGTCCAAGTATAGTCTTTGGGTGGTGGTTCAGTCCCTGGGAGCTCTGGTTGGTTGGCATTGTTGTTCTTATGGGGTTGCGAGACCCTTCAGCTCTTTTTTTTTTTTTTTAATTAACTTGAGTATTTCTTATTTACATTTCGAGTGTTATTCCCTTTCCCGGTTTATGGGCCAACATCCCCCTAACCCCTCCCTCTCCCCTTCTTTATGGATGTTCCCCTCCCCATCCTCCCCCATTGCCGCCCTCCCCGCAACAATCACATTCACTGGGGGTTCAGTCTTAGCAGGACCCAGGGCTTCCCCTTACACTGGTGATCTTACTAGGATATTCAATGCTACCTATGAGGTCAGAGTCCAGGGTCAGTCCATGTATAGTCTTTAGGTAGTGGCTTAGTCCCTGGAAGCTCTGGTTGCTTGGCATTGGTATTCATATGGGGTCTCGAGCCCCTTCAAGCTTTCCAGCTCCAGTTTCTAATATGATGCCTGGCCCCTGTTGGTGGCAGGATGCCCTTCCACCAGGCGCCATCTCTATATTGCATGAGCCATTGACATTTTTGTCAAAAGTAGACAGAAAGGCCTGGTCATTTTCGGTCTTTTTATGTGCATTGGTCATCTAAGACCATGAGTATCCACTGTGGAAAGTAATATTCCAGTGGTTGATCACTGACTGTCTATGGTTCTCAGCTCCACCACATCCTGTGGTCTTCAAGTGTCTAAATTGTGCTCAGTGGGTCCTAGAAGGCCCTATCACATGTGCTCAGAGGTTAGGAAATTCTATGGCTGTTTATCAGACAAATGAACAAGGTAAGAAATAACGGTTGGGGGTTCAGAAGAAGCAGCAAATACCCAGCACACAGTGAGGCCCAGGTTCAATCCCCAGGACAAAAATAAAAGAGAAAACCAGAAGTCCTAATTTCCAGCAATTCAACACAGCAAGGAATAGTTCACTTTTTCATTTTGGAGGCAGGCCTAAGTAGATCTTGACACATCTGTGTATGTAGAATTTTTTCTTACTGGGACTGCTTTCAGAGAACCATGGACACCGTCCTTCCTGGATGACTTAGACTAGTCAGGGGCTTTGTAATTTTCTTTTACCGCGGGGCTATTTTGGAGCAGGGAACTCTGGTACCACAGAACTGAAAGGTGACCTGCAGTGCAACCATGGGACTCTTACCACAGATTCCATCCATCTTGTGCTGAAAGGGGCACGCACGGCAGGCTTTCTCAACATCTGCCTTGCTTTCGTTGCCCAGCAAGAGATTTTGAAGTGAGCATCACGGCCAGCAGCTCCCCTGATGAAGGGAAACCCTTGGAACTGGTCTGCCTGGTTGTCGGCAGAGGAGGTGACCCACAGCTTCAGGGTACTTGGTTCCTCGATGAGAAGGAAATTGCCCAGATTGATGCTCGCGGGATCCTGGATCTGAAGAGAGACTACAGAGACAGAGCAAGCCAAGGACAGCTGCAGGTTTCAAAGTTAAGTGCCCAGACTTTCTCTCTCAAGATCTTCTCCGTGGGTCCGGAGGACGTAGGCACCTACACTTGTGAAGTGGCAGAGGTGGTGAGGACTCAGACAGCCTCCTGGCAGGTACTTCAGAGAAAGCAGTCACTAGGCCACCCGGTGCAGCTGAGGGAGCCGGCAGGTACGTGACAACACGACATAGGGGCATCCACAGATGGTGCTGTCTTCAGACGCGCCCCGCCCCCGGGAGGCATTACAGGAACACATGGGGGAGGGGTGGGACTTCCTTTAGAGTCTGGAGCCTGTCAGACCCTACTGGAGGGGAAGTAACCCGTGAAGGACGGAAGCGCACCCAGACTAGCTAAGACGTTCAGAGTGCAACTCCTGAGCCCTGGGGCCTGGGCCTCCCTCTTCTTTTCTTTCCATTTCAATTCTCTTGTCTATGAAATGACAAGTGGGTGGCCTCCATGTCCCGTCCGTCTTGCCATCTTACGTTGTTCGAGTCTGTTTACTCGTTTTTGGAGTTGTAACTTTCACACGCTGTTTTCCGTTCAATGAAGGCCTCTGACTGTGTGTTTGCACACTTGTATGTACATAAGCATATGCTTAGAAGTGCATGAACATGCTGAGTGCTTGTGTGCCCTGCGTAAGAATGCACGTGTGTATGGGGGTTGGGGGGGGAGAGCTGGAGAAGTGTAGAATCCCTTTTCCTGAGGAACACACAGCCAAGTGAGCTGACCTTGAGTTGAGGCTGGGCAGCCATTTTTCAATTGCCTTCTGCTAATCTTGTTATGTTAACTTGCAGTGGGTCATAATTCTGACTCAGAGTGAGGAATGAAGAGACAAATGAAAGCAGACAGACTCTATTCTCTGCACTTGCTGGGATGCGGCGCGCTGTCTGCTCAGCCGGTTCTGAGCATCCCTAACAGTGCAAGCCACTGCTGTGGCTTGCGTATAATTGTCCTTCAAAGGCTCCGCGTTTGGTCCTCAGTGTGGTGATGAGGATGAAATTAGATGACGGGAGCTCCACCCTCGAGAGTGTATTAATGCCACCTTGGGAGACAGGACTGTGTAAATGAGGCCACACCCCGTATGCTTGTCCCTCCCTCTTCCTCACAATGTCCCGCTGTAGTTAGAGGGTCCCACCATGCCAGTATCACAATATTTGGATCCTTAAGCCCATGAACCCATTTATACACTACCCAGCCTCACATATCATGTTCTTGCAACACAGAGCAGCCCCAGGATGGCCACCATGCTCATCATTATTTTGTGGAGGTTGAGTGGCTTTAAACATGTTTGAATCCTCAGTGCTCTGTGTGTAGCATAAAAACAGATGCACCCACAACTAATATTAGAATCCTCTGGGCTGAGTGCTAAAGTCAAACTCTAGAAAGAAAATTTGCCCAAAAGCAAAAAAAAAAAAAAAAAAAAAAAAAAAAAGGGGGGGGAGAAATTTTAATTAAAAATAAACTGAGCTAAAAAGACAGCTATTCTTGCTACACTTGCTCATTAGGGGTATCTTCCAAAGATAGATAAATGCCACTTCTGAGTTCTGCTTCCCTCTCCCCATTGGCTAGGGAGGAAGATAGCAGAGCTCAGGACAAGTGGCAGGCCAGGAAGTGTGTTGGTGTTAGTTTCCATGCTAAACATTTGGTCTAGGTTTCTAGGATTCAGGAAAAACAATGTGGGCGGGTTTACATGTTTGCACAGAGCTCTCTAAATCTCTGAACTCCCAGGGGGAAATATCTACAAACTTCTTTAAACCTGGTGTGTGAGAATTTGTTTCCAGGAGCTCCAAAGGGTTCTGCATGGTGCCGGGCTCTGGTCCTGCAGAGAGGGTAAATTTTTTCAAGGCTAAAGAGAATTATTTTCTCATAGGCTGGAGTCCAAACTGGGCCTAACATGTAGCAATTGGAAAACTTATTAGCATATTTATTGGGGGCCTTGTCTAACATCATTTTGAAAGTCCAACTGCCATTTGAAATCCAAGCAGATTTTATCACTCCATGAATATTTTAAGCAGAAGGGAGCACCCGCGGCCACTGCGCCTTGCTATACTTCCTACTATGAGGCTAATGACCACAAGGTATTTTTGACGTGATGCCTCTTGAAATTAAACATAATGATTGTGTTAAAGAGGTGAGATCGTGACTCGTTATTTCCCCTCTAATTTTTAAACTCTGGTCATGAGTCAGTTTTATATAAAAAACAAACAAACAAACAAACAAAAAACATATACCACGATCACTGACTCTCACCCAAAATGCAGGCGGAAGCTTGATAATTTGCTCAACCCGTTTATGAAGATTAGCCTTCTTTCTGCCTTTGTAGCTGGTGTGTGCGCGCCTGAAGCGGAGGTTGGGATCTCTCTCTGCTGTGGGGAAGAGCAATTTGCAGATGCGTTTAGATCCCCTTTAGGTGTCTAATGCCAGTCTGTTTTACTTTTCTCTTTCGCTTTGAACTACCTCTGCTGCTGCCAGTGCCTCCTTCCCATTAAGCACGAGAGCCAGCCCCCTTCAGTCCTCTCTGTTGCCCAAGGCCTCCGCCCTCGGTGTGGCCTATGTTCAGCCCTCTCCACAAAGCAGAACTGTAGTTACTATTATTACCCTCATTTTTCCTGGAAAGAAACACAAAGGCTGGAAGAGGTCAAGTGTGCTGCCCAGAGTTAATTCTGCCTCAGGTCATGGTGGGTGTTATCCTTACACTTAGTGCTGGGATGCCCAGGACACAGGAGCTCCTGATGTATCTACATGGCCCACAGGGCAGCCAGAACAGGACCTCGTACAGTAAGCGTTTGTTGAATGAATGTTTTCATTTCTCTACATCTTGAATTTCCCATCCAGGACCCGGCCTTGCATTTATAGCTGTTTAGCACATAGCTCTATTATGACGTTTAAGCATGAGAAGACTGTCGCTTGACAGTGACAGAAGGTAGAGATGCACTGTATCTATAATACATGCATATATAAATACAAAATTTCCCCAGATTAATGGTTTTTATGGTGGCCTTGCAAACAGAGATCTAATTAATAATTTTCTTTCCCTGTTCAAAGCCTACACTAAGGTAATTAGGACTGGCAGGCACATTGCGAGCTTTCTGAAAGAGAGCATATTGGAAAGACTGACAGCCTTTACTCTAAAAAAGCAAACACCCTAAAATTTAAATTATCAAGGCTTCATTACTTTCAGGTTCATTTACTCTCCCTAATGAATCAAACAAAATACTATCAGATATTTGCCCAACTAGATCTTCTTCAATACGGGCCAGCTGAACAAAAACATAAGGAAAAAAAGTATATATTATGAATCATGTGTGTTATAGGCTTCTCTGTCTGCTTCCTTGTTTCCACTATGTACTAATTACCTTAGGGAAGTTTTATTTTATTTACACACACACACACACACACACACACACACACACACACACACACACACACACACACACCCTTGCATACTATCTTCCCATCCTGCTATCCATTTATCTTTCCATCCATCCATCCATCCATCCATCCATCCATCCATCCATCCATCTATCCATGATGTGTTTGGAAGATCTTTGCTCTGAGCGTGGTACAGGAGAGTCAACCAACTCTGATCAAACAAATAAAGTACTTTATAGTTAAATTTCATCATCATATTTTAGAAACGTTTTTATTTACTCGAAGCACTTTTCTCCCATAACCTGTAATCTGCAGCAAGAAGTGTGGCCGTGTCTGCCGAGCAGCGTGCCGTGTGGGAAGGAGAGACAGTCACCCTTCTCTGCAAGGCAGCTGGAGATGCAGCTGCTCTGTCTGTCAGTTGGTGGCTCACCCCACAGGACCAGACCACACCCGTGTTTGTGGCTGGCATGGGGCAAGATGGTATTGTGCAGCCGGGAGTCTCTTCTCCCGGCCCTGGGTACCATGGTAACAGGAGGTTGGAGAAAGTGGACTGGGCCACCTTTCGGCTGGAGATTGCTTCTGCCACGGTCACAGACAGCGGTACCTATGAATGCAGAGTGTCAGAGAGACCCCAGAACCAGGCCAAAGATTTGCAGTCAACCCAGAAGATTTCAGTCACAGTAAAATCTCTGAGTAAGTCCCTGGGAAAAGTCCTTTTCTGAATGTGTGCCAGTCACGTTATTCTATGCAGCACTTGGAGTGACGTCATCCAGAACTTCTGCCAGAGGTGCACGTATCCTGAGTGCCAGTGGTACATGTACTGTGAGGGCCAGTGGTATACGTCCCCTGAGTGCCAGTGGCATATGTACTGTGAGGGCCAGTGGTATATGTATCCTGAGTGCCAGTGGTATATGTCCCCTGAGTGCCAGCGGTATACGTCCCCTGAGTGCCAGTGGCATATGTACTGTGAGGGCCAGTGGTATATGTATCCTGAGTGCCAGTGGTATATGTCCCCTGAGTGCCAGTGGTATATGTCCCCTGAGTGCCAGTGGCATATGTACTGTGAGGGCCAGTGGTATATGTACCCTAAGACACGCAGAGCAGAACACGCAAATCAGGCCTGAGAGCAACCTCTTGAGTTTATTCATCTTTATAAAGATCATTCTAGAGTGCAACTTGTAAATTGCTCAAAGTTGAAAACAAACCCCTATGACTCGGAGTTGACTTACAGATGAGTGGGGCCAAGCCTGCTCCCTTCCAGCAGCAGCCCAGGTATCACGGAGTCTGCTCTAGCATGGGCAAGTGGGTGGCGCTGAGCCCAGTGGGGGTGGGGAGAGGAAGGAGGCCAGACCCTGGCTGCGCGTGGTGTCCCTGCTCAGTGCAGCTGTCTAAGTGGCACAGTGGAGAAACACTGACTGTTTGTTGTGGCTGCTGAGAACAGTCATAGGGGAGGGGGGAGACTTGGAGAGCTGAGGTTGAAATTCGGGACAGACTGTACTGTGGACCAACCTCTACCCTCGAATTCATGACAGTCCAGGGACACAAATGTGTGGTCCTGTGTGAAGGGTGGCATTGAGAAGACTTGGAAGTCCCTGTGCTTGGACTTGGTAAACAGGAAGTGTGTCTCAATCCCCCCACCCCCCACAGAATCAAGTTTTCGAGTTAATCTGATGAGCCGTCAGCCACAAGTGACGTTAGCCCATACCTTCGACCTGTCCTGCATAGTGAGGGCCAACTACTCGGATCTCAAGCTGCCATTCTCCGTGATGTGGCAGTTCCAGCCAGCTGGCTCTGGAGCCTTCCATCAGCTTATTCGAGTCACCCATGATGGCCGAGTTGAATGGGGGGACACCCTCCCCCAGCTCCACAGGAAGACGAAGGTGTCACAGTCTTTCTTTCGTTCTCAACTCCAAATCCACGATGCTGCCATGGAGGAGACAGGGGTGTATCGGTGCGAAGTGGAGGTTTATGACAGAAATTCCGTGTGCACAAGTGGCCCGGCCAGGGTGTCTGCCACCTCTAACCTATTAATGATTACAGTCACCGTTCCAGGTAAGTGATACTTGACATTGATCCCTCTTTAAAAAGAAAAGAAAAGAATCTCTTTTGGCTGGGTGTGATGGTGCATGCCTACAGTCCCAGTATTCAGGAGGACTGAGAATTTGCGGTCGGCCTAGGTTAAACTAGTGAGCCTCTGTCTCACATAACAACAGAACTCCTCCCACTTTGTGTACACTCTAGAAATAGACATAAAGTTCCCACGTTTGCTGTGGTAAAGTGAGCATGACGTAATGGCATTACCATGAAGGTAGTGTACGTGGAATGCCCACATCGGCTGCTAAAACAGTGAGATCTTTCTTGGCAGCTAATAGCCACTGCTCTTTGACCTCCCCACGCCTGCCATGAGTTCCCATTGTCAGCAGCTACATGACACTGCGTGGCACAGTCAAACCTCACTGCTGAGCTCCAGCATTTTTTTCATATTTGGAAGTGGTAAGGATCATGTAAATTCTATTAGAGTGCTGTCTTCGTTAGGGTTTCATTGCTGTGAAGAGACAAATGACCATGGCAACTCTTATAAAGGACAACATTTAGCTTGGGGTTGTCATCTAGTTTCAGAGGACCAGCCCATTGTCATCATGGCAAGAAGCATGACAGCATCCAGGCAGATGTCGTGCTGGAGAAGGAGCTGGCACTTCTACCTCAGGATCCACAGGCAGCAGAAAGAGACTGTGTGTCACACTGTGAATAGCTTGAGCAATAGGAAACCTCCAAGCCCGCCCCCTCAGTGACACACTTCCTCCAAGGCCACGCCTACCCCATCAATGCCACGCCCACCCCAACAAGGCCACGCCTCCCATGGCCAAGTATTCAAACCCATTTGTTTACAGGGACCATAACCATTCAAACCACCACAAATACGCTTAGCTACCTCTTTTAACATATTAACCTGTAAGAGAGAGTTTGTGGTTCCAGTCCAATTCAGTCCTAAGTTGATAATAGAACACAGAGGCTGAGTCAAAGCCCGCCTAGCTGAAGTTGGGCTGCGCCTTGTGCTTCCTCTCTCCTGACTTGCCATGAGGGGCTTTGAGATTGCTCAGATGAGATGAGCTCTGGGTTTGGATGAGTTATTTAATCTATCCCTACTTCGGTCACCGCCTCGATATAAATCTCTGATGTGCACTTGGACTGCGGTCTACTGTGCACCCAGAGCCTATGCTCAGGCGGGCAGCCACCACGTGCCCTGCTGCTGAGCAGTGCTTTGTTAATGGTCCAGATCTTGCTGTGAATTCACGCCTTAGTTTACTCATCCCTCCCATGATGCTGAGATTGCTTCCACAAGCCGTCCTTTTCCTTGCCCTCTGCCTGGCATGAGGTTTCCTTCCTAACGCCAAGGACACTTCTCATTTTCTTGTACAGAATTCTCCTCCGCCACTGAGTCGCTATATTAATTCTTTTGTTTCGTTTTGTTTTTCTACCATATCTCATTCTGTAGAGCAGGCCAGCCTGAAATTCTCATTCCTCCTGCCCCAACCTACTAAGTGCTCCAGTTACAGGCATACAATGCTTGGCTTTTCTTTTCTTTCTTTTCTTTCTAAACTCAGGCTAGCATCAGACTTGTTAGGTGGCCAAGAATGACCTTGAGCTTCTGATTCTCCTCCATGGTAGTCAAGTCTTCATCCCATTGAGCCCAGTTTCTTTTTTAAAAAACAACTATTCATTTGGATTTAAGCTTAGGTGTTTCCTCTGACTCTCTGTGCTTTTCTACGGGAAAACAAAAACAAAAACAAAAACAAAAACAAAAAAAAAACCAAAAAACCAAATTTCTTCCAGTGGATACAAGCCACCTATTGACAACCTCCATGTTTGTTATCCAGATTGGTTTGTCTTCTGGCCTTAGGATTCACATCTAACGGCTTCCAAGGCATGCTGTGTTCAGGGACATAGCATAGGTCGTTATCATTGTCCAAAGATGCCCCTTCCATATTTTTCATGGTGCAGGGTCCTCCCCCATGTCCCAGCACCACAAATTAGAAACTGCGTTCTCCACATGTCCAAACTCCCATGGCAGGCATGAAAGATCTTTTATAATCCTCTGCACTTGTCTCTTCAGCGCCTCCTACTTCCCATCCTAGATCTGACTTCCAAGCACACTCAGCTGCCTGCATCTATAATCCCCACTTCCCTTTATGTGGAATTCCTTTGCTATCTATTCATCAGAATGGCTGCTATTGATCCTCAAGACTCATTCAGAGTTGCCTCCTCCAGGAAGTCTCCCTTCACTCCTGTCCTGGGTTTAGAGAAATCTGCTGAGTGATCCTGATATTTGTTTCATTAGTACGCATCTCTGTCCTTGTATTGGTGACCAATTACAGGAAGTCTTTGTTCCTATCGTATAACTTCCTCTAAACTGTGATTCACTAACAGGAGCTATTCACAAAATGCCTAGAATGTCTGGTATGTGATTTCATATATATACGTGTTTGTGTGTGTGTGTGTGTGTGTGTGTGTGTGTGTGTGTGTGTGTGATTAACCAATGTTTGTTGAAGGGGAAAATTCAGGGACCTACTGGCATCATCTAGAAAAGTAGGGTGACCGGGCTGGGGATTTAGCTCAGTGGTAGAGCGCTTACCTAGGAAGCGCAAGGCCCTGGGTTAGGTCCCCAGCTCCAAAAAAAGAACCAAAAAAAAAAAAAAAAAAAGAAAAGTAGGGTGACCAACAAGAAATGGCAGAGAGATTTGTGACAAATATTGTTCACCTTAGGACAAAGGAAAAGCCACTAGAGTTAAAAGATAGCAGAACCCCCGTGCATATGATAGTCTCAAATGGAGTGGCTGCAGAAAGACAGACTTGTAATAGCTTGTGAATAACTTCTTCTTGATTACTCACTTTGCTAGGCAGCTCTAACTAGACTTTGACAAATTGGGGATCCAGAAGTGGTTCAGATAGTAAACACACAGAGGCAGAATGCTCATAATGTCATTTTCTCTCAAATTATGCAAATATGCTATGGAAGAAATCCCTCTGCTAAAATACAACAGGATTATCATGTTGGGGGAAGAGCTGGGCTTTTTCCTATGACTGCCCCATCCCCACACAGTAAGGGCAGAAGGAGGACCCGCAGATGGATATTATGAAGAGAGAATCATCAATTTGCAATCACACAGACTTCTCACAGGCATGTCAGGTCTTTTGACATTGTAACAAAAACTGTCATCTACAAAGTTCATGCACAACTGAAACCCCAAGAGCAAAACAAAATTTCTTAGTGTACATTCACAGTTCCGCGTTGGGTCCCATTCACAGCTCCTCTTAGCCACATGCTGCCTGTAAAATGGACAGAGCTCAGTGAAGGGAAGGACAGCTTCCCCAGATTATGAGTCACACCAAAGTTGAGTGAACAGTTAGGGCAGCCTCTGAGAGGGAATTCACCCACACAATGCTTGAGTGGTTCTCGACTTGGGGGCCAAGAGATATTGTGCATATCAGATATTTGCATTGTGATTAACAGTAGCAAAGTTACAGACATGAAATAGCAACAAAATAGTTTTATGGATTATAATATTGTGGCTGTGAGGTCACCACACAATGAGGAACTGTATTATTAGGGTCACCGCATTAGGAAGGTTGAGAACCACTGCTGCTATGGTGGCTGTTTGCCCTGGTTAACAAGCTAGCTTAAAATTCTAAGGTATGTGTGTGTGTGTGTGTGTGTGTGTGTGTGTGTGTGTGTGTGTGTGTGTGTGTGTGTGTGTGAGAGAGAGAGAGAGAGAGAGAGAGAGAGAGAGAGAGAGAGTGGTGTGTATGTGTATGGGTGTTTCTAGGAAGGTAACTCTTTTCATTATTTTCCTTCAGAGAGCAAACTGAGAGTGAACTCAAGCAGTCAGGTCCAAGAGCTAACCATCAGCTCCAGCACTCAAATAGAATGTGCCATCTTGTCCCGATCTGCTGGAAACCTTCCGTTATCCATCATTTGGTACTTCTCTCACATTTCTACAAATGCATCCCACTTGAAAATCCTAGAAATGGACCAAACCAATGTTGTAAAATATGGGGACGAATTTCAAACCCCTCAGAGCAAGCAAAAATTTTATTCCGAGAAAGTTTCCCAAGACTTATTTCTGCTGAACATTCTGAGCATGGAGGACAGTGACCAGGGCCACTACCACTGTGCCGTAGAGGAATGGCTCTTGTCTACAAATGGCACTTGGCAAAAGCTTGAAAGGAAGACTTCAGGACTCACAGAATTGAAACTCAGGCCCACAGGTAAGCCTTGGAAGAGTATCGTCATACATCTTTCGATAGGACTTTCTCCAGTGGCCTTTAGGGTGTGACTATGATCTGGACCACAGAAATAACAGGGCTACAATGATTACAGGACCTGGAAACCTAGCAGAGGAGGGGAGGTTGCTCGAGGTGAATCAGTATGAAGTTTCACGCTCACACAGGAGCAAGATCCCTTTGCCTGGTTTGCCTATCAGCTTGGCAGCCTGGTCCATGCAGCTGCCCAGGGACATGGACCTCCAGATCTCTATAGTAAGAAGCTGTGTCACTCCAGTGGGCCCTACTGTAATTTGGCAGAGGAAGGGTAATACGAAGCATATTCCTCCCACTGTGAACAGAAACTGTACAACTCTGTGGGGATATGTGGAGAAATTGCTTTTCAACATTTGGCTGCCTAAACATAAGGCTAATCAGAGTAGTTAACTGTTGGAATGGCTTACTGGGGGAGTCTTCTCCATCTCTGCAGATCCTTAAGAGTGTAATGGAACTTCCAGCCATTCCAGCTAGTCCCCGAGTGCTGCAGAATGCAGACGGGCTGGACTGGGTCACCTCTAAATGTTGATTAAAGTCAAATGGGTATCACAGCTAAGGAACTGGACAAGATTCAACAGTGTGATCCAACAGTACAAATAACTCCATCTTATGTGGTGCTTAAAGTACTATTTTCGAGATGACATTTTTTTAAAAGCCACTAAGATTATAACTGGGCATTCCCATATGCTGGAGACAGGACACAAAGGTAAGTGAGACAGGGCTCTAGCCCATGGTGAGCTCACAAGCAGCAAGAGAAACATAAGTAAAACCGGCTTAGGGAGCGATCTCTTCCTCTGCCCTTTCTCTTCAGGTCCCTCCCATTCTCTGTGAAGCTTGAGTGCTCCCCAGGGAGTGATCCTGGGCTCTTCTTCTTAGTCACTACTTTTCTCAGAACTTCTAAAGCCCTGCCCTGGCTTTACCTATTGTCTACAAGATAATCACCCCAAATCTTTGGATTTAGATATTCTGAGCCTTGTGCTTTTAGACTCTACTGTTCACTTCTACTTGGATGCCTCAGAGACCCCACCCCCATTGCATTTATTATCTTTTCCTGACCCTCGTGATTACTCTGTCTTCCTACATTCTGGATCTGTGTGACTGAAATCCCTGCCTTCCAGTTACCCTAGCCAAACACTTGACTGTGTGTGCGTGCACGTTTTTAAGGAAGCAACATCTTTTGACTCAAGCCAGTGTTTCTAAGGTAGTAATGTGGCTTCAGGATTAGATCTTTTAGTGTATCGAGAAATTCTCAGTCTGCACTGTTAAGTCAATTGGATTGGGGGGCACCTAGGAAGCTAGTAGAGTCCACTTTGGGTGTGTTATTATAAGAACATTTCCACAGAGGATTAGCTAAGGGGAGACCTGCCTGAATGTGTGTGGCCTCATCAAATAGCCTGGGGTTGGAGGTAGAGGTGCCAGACAGAATAAAAGTGAAGAAGGAGGAGAAAATCCATGGGTGTAGCTGTGCCCTTCCTCCTCTTCCTTGCCATCCTCAGAGCAGCTTTGCCACATGCTCCTATACTATACATCTGCCTCACCTCTGGCCCAAAGCCTAGATGACTTTGGACTAAAATATCTAAAATTATCAACAGGATAAGCATTTCTTCCTCTCTTTAAGTATTTGTTACAACAGCAGCAGCAGCAGCAGCAGCAGTAGCAGCAGCAGCAGCAGCAGCAACAACAACAACAACAAAAAAAAACAAATATAGAAAGTTGATCCCAGAGAGGCGGGGGTCAATGGTGTGACCCAGCCTGATGAAGTGGTTCTTAAGCATTTGGAACTGGTTTGAGGGAGGAGTTTGGAAGAGGTTGGAGAAGCAAGCCAGAACAGTTCTAGAATGTTTTAAGCAGAGCTTAATGGGAAATCCTATTGAAATAAACTGCTGGTAGGAGTATGGACAGCAAGAGACTTTGCTCATGAAATTTTACATGGAAATGGGGACTTTATTGGGAAGTGATCTAACGGTCATTCATGTTGAGTTCTGGCAAATATTTTGTTTATTCCCTGAGATTTGGGTGAGGTTAAACTCAAAAGGAAAAAATAAAATTCCAAGGCAACTCAAACTATGGCATGGTTACTGCGCCTTCCTTTTAGCCAGGTTTACAATGACTAGCAATGAAACAGAGCAGAGAGATATAAAAACTTTGGCATCTGCCCAAAAAAGAGGCTCATGGAAAGTTGAGGAGTGGGAAGTCAAGGAAGCTGTTAGAGATGAGAGCTACACACTCCACACCAGCACAAAGGAAAAGGCTCTTTGGAGGCATCTCAGGAATTGGCCAGACTTACCCACCACAGACTCAAGGATGTAAAAGAGTAAATTCATTGAGGAAAATTTTGCTTGAAAGGCAGTTGTGGTGGCATTCAACTAGAAACACTGAGGCAGCGTAGGACAACTCCAAAGACATCCTGACTTACAGAGTGAGTTCCAGACTACCCTGAACTACTGTGATTTTTTTAAAATGACTTTCCCTTGAGGTAAGAGCAACATGACCAGAGTCCCTTGCTCACACTGGGCTCCATAGGAAGTTGGTTCTGTAGGATCCATTTTACTGGGCGCAGCTGCATAGGCACTAAGAGGCCACTAAAGCCGTGGTCCAAGGGCTCCTAATCATAAGGCAAGCCATCCAGGCGGTGCTGGTTTTGTAGACATGCAGAACATAGGAGTTATTGGAGCATGGTGCCCGGAACCACTAGCCACACAGTAACTCTGCTTCCTTTTTTTTTTTTTTTTTTTTTTTTTTTTTTTTTTTTTTTTTTTTTTTTCGGTGCTGGGGACCGAACCAGGCAAGCGCTCTACCACTGAGCTAAATCCCCAACCCGTAACTCTGCTTCCTTAAGTTGTCTTGCCAAGGTATTTTTGTTGCAGTAATGAAAAACTGATTAACCCAACACAGTCGCATTCCTCAACGAGAGAATGCTTGAAGTGGACCAAAGTCTCTTGAAATACTGAGTGTATTGAGCGCTGTGTGATCACCATGTGACTGCGGGTTGCAGCTGTACACCTGAGTTAGGAAACGAACTATGGAATAGGCTGCCAGGAGATACTGTGGGCATCACCATGGCAGGAGTTTTTTCCTCAGGTCAAAAGAAGAAAGAATTTCAAGAAGAAAATAAACCTTAGTGACAAAGGCCAATGAGAAAACAAAACCATGACTGGAAGGATCTCTTGAGCTTGGAAGTTGACCTTAGTGGAGTATTGTGATGACTTAGAAACCAATTTGCAACCAAAGAGGGCGTAACTGGAGGCAAGGACACAGATAAGTTTATGTGAATTTAGATTCTACATGATTCCCCAAGAAGTACAAGTAAATCCTAATTCTAACACTAAACATAGTCTAAAATCAGGGGGGAAATGTTGAAAACCAACAAAATAGATCAATAAATGAATTGGTGGAGTGGTAAATGTATTATATGCTGTAATGTCCCACCTTGACTTTCTGTTGCTCTTTGTTATAAATCCTGGGGATTTTATTCCAGGTCCTCGCCTGCTGGTTAGTGGAGGAGGGGGGAGGAGGAACGCCAGAGCTGTTTAAAGCATACTTATTAATAACTGAGACAGATCCCTCGGGTGGTATTCTGACACTTGTATCAATGTTCTGTCTCTCGGTGTGTCTAAGCAAGAAGATGGTGTCTGGGTGCGGTGGGGGAAGGTGATTTCATAAGGCCTGGTGCAGCTGTAACACTAGGTTCGGTGGGATACTCAAAGTTGGGAAAGGAACAGCTCCTGTGCCAAGTCAAAGAGGAAGTTCAAAGTTGGGCCAAAGCTGGGAGCCCAGCTGAAGTCCTGTCTATTTCAGCAGGAGGCTCTATCAGGCAAGAGGATAAAGGAGGGAAGTGGTTAGCTTGGTTTGCAGCAGAGAATGTTCTGGCAAGTGTGGCCAAAAGGAGAAGCATCAAAGGAAAGCATTCATGATGAAGGTTCTCTTGTCTGGAGAATCCCAGATGAGATCTCCCAGTGGAAATGACAGGGCTCAAAGGTGACCGGGCCAAAAGTCTTGCTCTTCTCTAACTGTCCACCACTTTGCCTTCTAGGAAGTCAGGTCCATGTCTCCAAAGTAAGCTGGAAGGGAAATGCTACAGAGTATGGAGAGGCGGGCTTCAGCTGCAGCCTGGACGGCCCTGGTAGCACATCCTCCCTGTACTCTGTGACTTGGTACTGGAGCAAAGGAACCGCTGTGGACGGGAGTCAAATGCTGGTGCACCTGCAGTATGACGGCTTGCTGCAGTATGGCCAAGAGGGGAGCAGGAAGCTCCTGGACTGCTACCGATCCTCTCCCACAGATTTTGTCCTGAAGCTGCATCGGGTGGAAATGGAGGATGCTGGGATATATTGGTGCAGGGTGGCTGAGTGGCAGCAATATGGCCACCCAGGCAAGTGGATCAACCAAGCCTCAGATGAATCACAACGAATGGTACTCCGGGTGCTGCGCTCAGGTAACTTGGGGGTCACTCAGCCACTGGCTCAAGGGTCATGGCATGTCCTGTTCCCCTCTACGATTCTTGCTAGCCTTGTTTCCTTCTTTCTTCTGGCTAATGACCATATTTCAAATTCCTCAAAGAAGATAACTATACTGCCTTTCTCCATAATAACTGGTTTCAACCAGCAAGGTCTGCATGAGGTTTGGGCACAGACACCTGACTAATAGGCACGTCTGACCTGTTCTGCCCTTCCCTGCCCAAGCAAAGAGCCATCAGCATCCTGTATGCCTCTGATACCCAAATAGCATGTGCAGCCAGGATCCTTACCTCTTGGCTGATGCTCTAACCTCCAGATGCTGTTTTTATAGTGGAAAAGAAAACAAGGCAGAAGACGACAGTTGTGATGATAGGTCTGCAATTTGACCCAACTGAACCAGAGTCAGTTACACCCAAATACGCTCCCCTCTCTCTGCCTGCCTCCTCACCAAACTGTCCAGGCTTTGGTAATGTTACTGGTCAAACATAACCAACTTACAGAGGTAGAATGACTGCTCCGGCTCAAAGCTTTAGAGACTCTGGTCTACGATCATTGCCCTGTGACTGAGTCTGCAGCAGCATACCATGGCTGGAATCTGTGGCCGAGCAAACCACTCACCCTGTGTCTAGGAAGAGAGGAAGAGGAGGGACTGGTGTCTCACCATCCCCTTCAGCGATGTACCTTTAATAACAGGAAGATCTCCTGCTTGAACTGTCTCCCGCTAGGCATCATCACCTCCAAATAGAACCAAACAGAAGAGCAAGCCCTTCACACGTGGACTATTTAGGGCACGGGGTGGTCATTTAAGACCCAGATGATAGCACTGGTCATTTGGTATCTTCTTTCCATTGTGTCATTGTGTCCTAGAAGACATGAAAGAAAGGACGATGTCATAGAGAGTTGCCTTCTGGGTTCCAGCAAAGGCCTTTGACCAAAGAGTGACAGTTCTTTGTGCAGGGAAGTCGTCCTCAGCCACTGTCAGCCTAGTGTCGTATCAGACATGTGATGGGCCTCTATTAGGCTTGTGTTAATAAGAGCTGTCTCTTCCAGCAAGACCAGCAAATTGTGGCCGCCATAGGACCTGCCAGCTAATTATCTTACACTTCTTTCCATTCCAGTGAGACCCAAGTAGGTGAAAGGCAAACTACAGGCTGAACTTAGGTTGGAAAAGACTGGAGAAACTAAGGCAAAGTCTTGGGATCTACCACAGGGAAGATAAATGGGACTTATCATCAAACTGGCAGTCCCAGGAGACCAGCTGGCTTTAGAGGCAGTTCCTGGAAGGACAAGGGTACATACGGCAACTTCTCACAGGCAGAGAACCTCACCACATCCAGGTAGGGTCCATCTGAAGTGTTCCTTAGGGCTCTGCCATCCTCTTCCCCTGTCTAATCTTCAGGGCTCCGTCATCTTTCGCTCAGGTCCGTTCTTCAGTAATTTTTTTCCCCATGGGTCCAAGCAGAATTTTTCTTATCAGCTTTTCATTCCAACAATTATAGGATAGTCCACACATCTGGCTGCACTCCACAAGTGTTTTCCTCTGGAATTCATGGGCCCCAGAGAGTCAGCAGTTTTTGCAGTAGAATAAATAAAATAGCAACCATAAGAAGGGCAGACTCTGTGACTAGCAAGCGCCTCCCCTATGAGACAGGTGAGATGATGCACAGCCTGTCTATGTGGGAGCATGAAGAGCGGGTGTAAAGGAGGAACTCTGGAGGGAGGCATTAAAAATGGAGTCACTTTTGTCTCCTCTGAAAATGCTCACAAGCCTGTGCCATGACCAGCAGGGTTTTCACTGCAACAACACCATGTGTTCCCAAGGCAATCCTGTGACTCAGACACTGGTTTGCTCCACCTTGCTGCTCCTGGCTGGTGGTTAGGAAAACAGTCTGGAGTAATAAAAAGTCCTTAGGGATTGGAATCCGAAAGCCTAAACTCAGATTACAGTCCTACCACGTATTAGCTGTGTCATCAGACTGTGCTTTCTTGTGTGTTGTTTGGCTTTCTCATAAAAAGAGGATCATAATACAAATATGTTTTGAAGAACCTAGTATAGACACTAGCGTATTATAAGTTTTAGATAAATGTAAATCCCTTTGTCTTTATGCCTTCAACCAAACTTGTCACATACATATACATACACTACCATAATTTCTTTTCATGTTGCTGACATAAAACACTTTGACAAATGCAACGTAAGGAGAGAAAAGGTCAATTCTGGTTCCTAGTTCAAATATACAGTTCAGCTGGGTAGCACACACCTTTGATCCCAGCATTTGGGAAGCAGAGGCAGGCAGTTCTCCAGTTTGGAGGCAAGCCTTGTCTACAAAGCAAGTACTAAGACAACCAGGGCTACACAGAGAAACCCTGTCTGAAAAAAAAAAACCAAAAGGAAAAAAAAAAAAGATACAGGTCATAATGGTAAGAAAGTCAAGGGGGCAGGAACTCGGGGAGGGGAGTTCCATTGTGTCTGCACTTTGGAAGAACCCAGCAATGAGTGCTTATGCCTGGCTCACTTTCTCCTTTTTTAGAATCTAAGGAATGATGCCACCCACAGTGGGCAAGCCTTCACACCTCAGTTAACATCATCAAGATAATCCTTCACAGATTTGCCCGTTTCCTAGTTGATGCCAGATTCTGTCAAGCTGAGGACTCTAATCATCACACATACATATGTAACAGGCTTACACCCATCTATGAGGCAGACTGTTTTAATTTGCTCAGTATGTAATCATATGAGATCCGAGCACACAAAAGTGCATATGGCAGAGGTCGTTCCCACAGAATGGGGAGAGTCGAACCCGCTGTGATAAGCATCATCAGAGAAGCAGTCCCAGGATGCTAAGGGAGCAACTGAACTAGAGTAAAGGGTCAGGGACTGATGCTGTCTGGGAAAATGGACGTGTGAGAAGAAGAAGAACTATTTTAGGAACAGGTACACAAGATGGCAAAAAGATCTAAAACTTCATGCCGGAGCGAGGGAACCTCGGTGGCTGAGAAGGGCTCAAACTCAGTGTGCGGAGTACAAGGCTAAGCGATGGGAGCACGAGTGTGGGGCTAGCACAGAGCTAAGATGTGCCTAGTGTCTAAAGTGAGGGAGAGGCGCTTTACCATGGCAGGTATGGGGTGCTACTGAGTAAGATCAGGTGCAGCAGTGACGCCCTGAGAGTCACGTTTGGAAGGTTCCCATTGGGTGCAGCAGTGAAGCTGAAGTGGAGGGAGGGCAGACGGAGCAGGGCGAGCTACGTGAAACTGTAGCCAAGATGAGGCAAGATGGAGGCCTGAGCCCAGGCAGTGGTGAGGAGGGTTGAGTAAGCAGGAGGTGTTCAGAGGTTGGTTAGCTTGATGGACGTCTGTGGGCAGTGAGTGAGCAGAAGAAGCAAATTGGTATTGGGCTTAGGTGGATCATGAGGCCGTTTACCAAGCAACCGAACCAAGGCTTAGAGGGGGAGATCGGTCTGATTTGTGCAAGTTGAGCTGGGACTCAACTCAAAAAGAGTTTCCAAGAAGCTTTTATCTGTGGGATTTATTAGTGGGAATTCCAAGTGTGGACCACATGTGACTTGTACACTAGGAGCTACCAATGTATGACCATTAGCGATGCTCAGGGGAGGACACCCAAGGTAAAGTACCAGGCATCGGCAGTAGAGAATCAGAGCAGCGTATCAGGAGGCAAGAGACCGAGGACTACGATAGGCTGCTTAAGGTAAGAATGGGAGGGCCAAAGAGATGCCTCAGGGATTAAAAACGCAGCTGTTCAACCATGATAACTGGAGTTCAGGTCCTAGGACCCTGTGACAAGCCAGGCATGACCTCACATGCATGTGTGACACCAGAACTATTGGTAGCAACCTTAGAAGGCTCTCTGGGGTTTGCTGGCTGCCAGCCTAGGCGAAAAGTAACATGAGCTACAGGAGAGACCCTGACTCAAAAGGCAGAGGGTGGTAGAGGAGGACACCTGCATATAACACACACACACACACACACACACACACACACACACAGAGAGAGAGAGAGAGAGAGAGAGAGAGAGAGAGAGAGAGACAGAGAGAGAGAGACAGAGAGAGAGAGAGACAGAGAGAGAGAGAGAGAGAGAGAGAGAGAAACATCTCCCTGGATCTAAGCAATGTGAGAGTCAGCCTGAGGTGTGAGGTCTGAGGAGTGAGGAGTTAGGTGCAAGGTACTTTCTCAAGAGCGGTAAAGGGCAAGAGAGAAGGACCATAAGAGGTGGCAGGAAGCATAGACAAATGAGTTTTAGTTGTTTGTTCTGCTTGAGGTTCAAGTTTGGTAGTCTCGGGAGCATGTTACAGTATGAGAGGAAGCGGCAGTGGGGGCGGAGGGATGAAGTCCATACAGCAGCACCTGGCTGTGAAGGCAGCCCTTCATGACATCCTTATCCTTCCTGGTAGGTATCTGAGTCTTAGTGGTTCTCTGACTTACCTCCTCTCAGACATCACCCTGGAGCTACCTGTGCCATACACATCACCACTAGGGGGCACCCAAGAGAGGCGCTCACAGTTGGATTCCTGCTGGCTGCAGACTTTGCTGGTAGACTCCAAATCAGATACTGCTTATCACTGCTCTTCACTTCATCACCTCCCCTGTTTGGCCACACCAGATGGGGTTAGTTTTAGAACGACATGAAAGAGCCGTGGATTACATAGCTGAGTCGAGGTCGAGCAGATATAGCCTGGACCTTGCTTCCCCACAACCGCCAATTGCCTCTTAACAATGACTCAATGGGGTGAGCGCTATAGGGCTGAGCCTTTTTTACCTTACCTTAAGATCGTAAGTACAGTGTGTATGTGTGTGTGTGTGTGTGTGTGTGTATGTATGTATGTATGTATGTATGTATGTATGTATGTATTTACTTGAGTTAAGGTTTCATAGCTCCTGGGCTGTTTTAACACATGCTATATAGCCAAGGATAATCTTGAACTTCCGATCTTTCTGCATCTACCTCCTCAGGGCTAGGATTACACGCCTGCCTTATTACAGCATACGTCTATAACACGAGGGTTCAGACCCAGGCCTTTGTGCATGCCAAGCAAACGTATTACCTAAATGTCGTGTTCTGAAAAACTTGTCTTGATGCAGTGATAGGCCAGACCATAAGGCTTTCTGGGAGGTTGGATTAGTCGTGGCAGCATAATACTCATCACCGTGTCTCAGCTTTTATTTAGATAAGAATTTACTGAGAAATGGATTCTTAAAGGACACACGCACTCCTCCCACACTGAAGTTTCTGGAGAGGCCATTTGTTTATTTTCCGCAGCGTACTCAACAAGGTCTGGCACGAGGCACTGAGCTAACACTTGAGAGAATGAACAAGCACTCCCTCAATTAGGTTAAAACAGGAAGCTGTCAGGGGCCACCCACTCTGGGATGCACTTGCTGCAGAGATCCAAACCCCACTTTTAGTTCTTGGCAGGAGCCAGATCTCTCAAATGACCTCACATGGCCCAAGTTCTGAATGGAGGTAGAGAAAGACTGAAAACACCTTTATTCTCTCTCTCTCTCTCTCTCTCTCTCTCTCTCTCTCTCTCTCTCTCTCTCTCGTCAGCATTTCTGAGGAAATGACTAAAAGAAAAGCTCTTCCTTGTGTGCCTGGCCATGGGCAAAAGGAAGCAATTTCTAAACGACTGCTCAAGACGAAGTGAGTTCATTGCATTTTTGGCTCCGTTCTGCAGGCCTTGTACTTTGAGTCTGGGGCACTTACTTGGATTGATTTGCAATGCCAAACTGTAATGGTTTTGAGTGTCACCGGTTTGCATCCAAACGTGGGTGAGAGGCAGATGGTAGGGAAATGGGCACCACAGGATCCGGAGCAAGCAGTGCCCTCCCCCGAGAGGTCATTTAGAAGCACTGGAGCTGACAGTTACTCACACTTGGCCAACTCGGCACTGTGCAGAGGGCACTGTGCTGCCCCTTGGTGGCAGACTGCTCTATATGGAGCAGCCTCCTCCCATGAAGACAGTTCCTTCAGCCTGAAGGCTAGAGTCTCAGGGGCAGAATAAACCAGGGCCAGATTTCTTCCTACATCCCATGTGCCCATCCCTGTCACCGTCATCCTGCCATCCCAGCTCTGTGAGACTTGCCACAGACTCACCTCCTGATTCCCTACCACCCGACTAGAAGGCAAGCCAGTGGAATAGTTCCTTTGCTATTTCTAGGATTAAAAAACACCATGACCATGGTAACTTATAAAAGAAAGAATTTGTTTGGGCCTATAATTCCAGAGGGTTAGAGGCCATGATGGCAAAACAGAGGCAGCAGGTAGTGGGTGTGGCAGCTAGCACAGACAATGAGGCCTTACATCCTGAACTACGAGCACAAAGCAGAGAAGGTGAACTAGAAGGGCAGTGTGCATCCTTAAACTCTCCAAGCCAGCCACAGCGACACACTTCCTCCAGCAAGGCCATAACTCCTAAACCTCTCCAAACAGCACCAACAATCGGAGGGCAAATGTTCAAATGCCTGAGATGGATGGAGATTTCTTACTCAAATCACCACAGCCAGGGGCTCCAAAGGGATCACCTGACTTTCCCCATGAAGGGTGAGATTTAGCCGTGGAATAACGTGAGGGGTCAGTTGTGGTTGTTGGTTTCCCATCCCTGGGATGGAAGACCCGAGGCAGCTTCTCGGGAAGAAAGGGATACTTTGTCTCATTGTTTTGGAGTTTTCAGAGTTGGTCCGTGGCTTTGGGCTGGCAGCAAGGTGGGTAAGAGGGTGTGACATTTTGAGAAACTTCTTAGCTCTTTGCATCCTGGAAGCAAAGAGAAAAGGGAGGAAAGAGGGAGGGAGGGAAAGGAGAGAGAGAGAGAGGGAGGGAGGGGGAAGGGGGAGGGGGGGGAGAGGGGGAGGAGGGAGGGAGACTGAGAGGGAGAGAGAATGAGAATGAAAACTAGAATTCCACTGTCCTCTTTAAGATCGTGCCCCCTGTGACCTATGACCTCCCATTGAGCACCACCTCTTAAAGGTCCCCTCACTTTCCAGTAGTGCCGAGCCATGGCCAAACCTTTACTATCTGACTCTTTTGCAGGACATTCCAGATCCACACCACAGAGCTGAGGTGAATCAGCAAGCTAGGGAGAAGGTTGCCTGGGAGTTTCTCAGCTTTCCTGGGAACGTTCTAGCTACTGTCTATGGCTTAACCACTCAACAAATGGTCTGGATATTGTGTTAAATGTTATCTCCTTGCAGCTCCATAAATTATCCTGCTTAGTTGATAAGGAAACAGAGGATTGGAGGAGAAGAATAACTTCCCCAGTAAGAGTGAGTTGAGGAGTGACGAGCCGAGCCAAGCTCTCTCTGGAGTATGATGTAGGAATGCTCATGGCCAGTGTTTTCACAGGGACTCCATGGTTCCATCCTCTCTCAGTGAAAGGCCTTGAGCCTGGGCTCAAGAGAGACACTGAGGCAGATTGTCCTATTGGGTAAGAAGTTTATTACAAGGGTTATTAATGCCAAGCACAGAGCTCTAATGAGTGTTCAAGGAGGCTCCTCTTAGAGGGCTCAAGAAGGTTCACATGGTGAGCATGCAGCCAGGGTCTTGGATTCAGTTGCTGCAGAGTGGGTGGGGTGGAGAGGAGAAGGGGGTTCCAGGAATGTGCAGCTCTGAGGATGTGGGGAAGTGAGAAAGAAGGGCCTGTCTAGTTGACGTCTACCCAGTATATGGGTGGGGGCATGTGTCAACCCTGGCCGGCCTTTGATATCCCAGGGAGTCGAGCCCTGAGGTTTGTAAACTTCCTTGGGGAAGTGAAAAATTGTGGCTGTCTGTCATTCTCTGGGAATCTGGACACCTGAGAAGACTGTTTACGCTCTCAGAGATGGGCTCTCTGTAGGGCACTTGTCATTTCCTGACAGTGGCCATCGCTTTCATAAAAAGAAGTTTCTTTGGGTAGCCATGGTTGAGCAGCCTGGCCCATTCTAACAGTGTTGCAGTCTCTGCTTCCTTTGACTGTGTTTGCAAGCATCATCACAGGAGACCTGGGAGACTAATTATTGTCCAGCTGGACCATTTGGGAGAAGAATGCACAAAGAGGTTAAAAAAAAGGATTAAAAAGTTAAGCCAGGCGTGGTGACACGCGCCTATAATCCCAACCTTTGGGAAGCTGCGGCAGGAAGATCATGTGTTTGAGGTTAGTTCAGGCTACGCTACATAGTGAGACTCAGCCTCAGATCAAAACAAACAAAAGAAAAAATAACATTCAAAGTCTCTCTCTGCCATTGATCACGTTTTCAAGAAGGAAAATCAAATGCAAGATGAAGACTACAATTGAGAAGGAAAAAAAAAAAAAACCCAAAATCTAGGCCACCAACTCTACAACTCTGTGCCAAACCCATTCAGAACTGACAGCCTAATGCTCACCAGGGACCGCCACTCTGCACGACGGCGGCCACCCTGGTTCTTGCATGGGGAACACACTCGGTAGTCGATTCTTTCTCCAGGATCCTGGAGGCCTTCCAGGGAAAGTGCTTTACAAGACACAGAGACATGTAAAACACAGGCCCAGCGCTCCAGGAGCTCACAGAACCCACCTCGAGCAAATGTCTGGGCTCTCTCTTGATTTCCGGCGAAGAGGCTGTCTTTGACGTGTAAAGTGCATCAGCGAGGCCCCGAAGGGACATTTGTGCACTCGGAGGTTGGTCAGAATGACCTATTAAACCTGTTTTATCACTGGGAATCCATAATCTCGAAAATTGTACAGCTTAACCTTTGAAGAAGAGAGGTCTCCTGTCCTGATGGTTTCCCAAGCAAAGCCCAGCTGCCGTTAGTCAGATTGTTCAGAATAGCCCTGATTTCACATATACCATAAATGTAGCTGGAAGACTACAGTGAGTGGTTGGTAGCACATTACACGTGTGACTTTCTGCTGAATGCCTGTAACCCAGGCCGTTAGCCATTAGCTCAGGGTGCCATTTCCCAGGACCTGTGGTCTCCGTGGTCCTCTCTGCTTTGCTTCCCTGGGAAGTGGCCAGGAGCCCCAATGCCCCACATGTTGCTCTGCTGATGGTGCTTCCCAGCTGGCTGCAGCTGCTGGAGGATCGCATGCCTCTGTACGGTGTCTTTGACTCTGGCAGCATTCGATTTGGTTTAAGATCAGCAAATGCAGGAACCGGGGACACTTAGACATTCTCAATCCAGGAAGAAAGGGGCCAAAACAAAGGGTTGCGTGACAAGGAGGGGTGAGCACTGGGCCAGGAAAGAAGTCTGGGAGAAGTGAGGACCAACCAGACAGGGGCTGTGCCCAATAGCTTAGATACAGGAAGTGAGAATGGTGGTGCAAGGAGCCAGGGCTTGGGATAACCTATGTGTCACGGGTCAGGGGGAGAAGCACCTTCCTCGAGAGGTACAGCTGCTACTGAGGACAGCGTGGTGCCCTGTGAATTTCAGAAACAGCAGTGGGAATAGCTCAGTTAAAAATTCAGGGCCAGCTACACAGTTGAGAACGAGGACTGAATTATACATATCTTTTCTGAGGGAAGAAGATTAAAGGAAAGGTTGTCTTTTTTTTTTTGTTTTGCTTTTCTTTTTGGCTGGTGGTTGTAAGTAGGTCATTGGTAGCTCTACAGCTGCCTGGCCGGGCAGGGGGAGAGGTGCACGTTGGGAAGGTCCTGGGTCTGTTCTCCCAGTGCTCTCACTCACAGGATGAAAGGCCTGTTATCTACGTGGACTTGCTGATGATAATGTGTATGGTGGTGTCCGTGCCTAGTTGGCCCTGATAATTGGGATGCTGATTATCTTCTGTGTTTCTCTGGTTGCAGAGTCCACGTTCTCTTCCCGGATCTGCTCCTCCGGACCCTTACTCTACTTCCTCGTCATCTGCCCCTTCCTCATGCTGCTCCTTCTGTTCACGTCCTGCCTCTGCTTGTACTGGAAGGCCAGGAAGTTGTCAGACCTGAGTCTCAGTGCGAAGAAAGAAAAGGCTCTCTGGGTGGGCATGAGGAGGACATCACTTCAGAAGGAAGCAGGAGAGGAGGGTGAAGGCTACTGAGTTCCAAGGAGCATCTGTGCTGACAGAAGGAGTGTGTGGAGAGACTCGGTTGGACTGACCAGGGTGAATGAATTGTGCTTCAGACCTTGGCCAAGTCACCTAGGGACCAGAAGGACCATGCCACGGGCATGTGTGGTTAACCAGATCTAGTTGAGTGCTTCTTTGTGTAGCAACCTTTTTTTTTCTTTCATCCTTCAGAAGCAGATAGCGTCATTGACCCCACTTACACAGACCTCACCTCTTAGAGGTCCAGCCCTCATCTGGAAAGAGAGGACCACCAGCTGGCAAGCCTTCCTTCCTCTCTCATTCCTCTCCAACATCACCTATTCCCTTGGAAACATCAGCTTGGCCCAGCCACAAGGGAAATAATTTTTCTTTAGATAAGAAATGTAGGGGAAACTGGGTGTCTGCAAAGCAAGAGAAATTGAGAGCATGGACTGGCTTGCCTGCAATCGGACTCCCCCAGTCAGTATGTAGCTTTTTCTAGGCAGAAATCCAATGTTTTTCCTCCAACCCCCTTTACCAATGCCTGCTGAAAAGTTAAAGAGTAGTTGTCTAATCAATATTGGTCCTTTGACAAAAGAGTAACATGTTGCAGCCTTTTTGAAGTGTTGATTCGATGTACTGCTTTTATGATTTGGGCGTGTTTTTTGTTTCTGTCTTTGTTATGTTGAGAAAAGGTCTTGGGATACAGCCCCATGCCAGCCTTGAACTTGATCTCACTGTATAGCCCTGCACTGTACAGTCTGGAGTGTCCTCCGATTTACAGCGGTCTTCCCCCTACCAAGGCCAGCCTCCAAGTGCTGGGATTAGAAGCATGTATTGGCATTGGTCAGTGCTGTGCATGTCTTTAATCCCAGCACTGAGGAGGTAGAAGTGGGTGAATCTCTGAGCTCAAGGCCAGCCTGGTCTACAGAGTACGTTCCGAGAAAGCCAGGGCTACACAGAGAAACCCTGTCTTGGAAAAAGAAGGAAGAAGAAGAAAAAGAGGAGAAAGAAGAGGAAGAGGAGGAGAAAAGGAGGAGAGGAGGAGGGGGTGAGGGGAAAGGGAGGAGAGGAAGACATTGCCATGCTTGGTTTTTAAGAGATAGTAAGTCATCATTGAAGAATATCCCCCTACACCCATACAACAGTGTTCTACTCAGGCCCCAAGGCCTCCTCCTATCTCCTACACACACACACACACACACACACACACACACACACACACCAGCCTACCACCATAGTGCTTGGCCAGTGCCTTCTTTGAGAGCTCTGGGTAGGAGGGATGGGCTTTAGTAGAACTTGGGAGAGGGCTCTACAGTAATACCCTGATCTCACGGTACTGCAGTGTTGGTTCAAGGGAAGCAGAGGGTCAAGTCTGATTCCTGAGTTTCCTAATCTCACTCTAGAAATCCCAGTGTGATGGTTTAAGGCTTTCAAGAGCTGTTTCCACTGTGCAGGCCTGGCTGTAGCCAGAATTGAAAATCAATCAAATAAAGGACCTGAGATAACACATCTATTTATTGTCTATGTGACCACCCGGGTTTCTTCAGTACTTTGTAATTTGCATTTCTAAGGAGAGCCATTTATTTTTAATTATTTTATCAGGCACACAGTCCTCTCCAAAGATAATTAGTTCCTTTGCTCCTTTGCAAGCAGATTATGCGTGGCTGTGAGAAACGCCACCACAGACATGTTGGTTCTTTAATCCCACTCCCTCCAAGGCCTCATTTGAAACATTCCAAATGTTTTCTCAAACAACCAACACATTAGCTTCTTCTCTCTCAGGTAAAGATGAGAAGAAGAACGAAATTAAAGAGTTCTTCAGAAATAAATATGACGGCTTCTCCCACCCACTCACCCACCCCCATTTTAGAGGCCTTTTTAAAAGTTTTGTGTAATTTGCCTGCATGTATGCCTGTGTACCCCGTGCATATAGAGTCCACCAAGGTCAGAAGAGAGCATGATATCTCTTGGAACTAAAGTTATAGATGGTTGTGAGCTGCCATGTGGGTTCTGGGAAAGGAACCTGGATACTTTGGAAGAACAGCCAGTTCTGATGAGCCATCTCTCCAGAATTCATCCTGCCTCTTTTTTTTTTTTTTTTTTTTTTTTAAAGACAGGATCTTACTAGGTAGCCATGGCTGGCCTGGAATTCACAAGGTAAACCAGGGATAACCTAGTACTCACAGAGACCTGCCTGCCTCTGTAATGGCCTGACTAGAAGAAACCTGTATTTGAATGGATGCTCGCCTGGAGAACCATGGAATACACTGTGGTACTTCCCATCTGCTCTGTTTGGAGTAATCTCCCAACCTTCCCCTTCCCTTCTTTACCTTAGCTGTTATTTCTTTTCCGTCAAACCCAGGACAGACCTTTGAGGAGACAGGGCTTTTCCAGCCAGAGTGCAGTCAAGGCGAGTATGTCCCTGAAACATTCCTTGCTTGTCAGGCATTGAGGTAGACTAAAGGGTGTTGACTCAACTATGTCCACCCCCATAGCAGTATTGCCTGGCCTATTCCAGATGCTCTCTTTCATAAACAGAATGAACAGCAAGCTATGTCTCACTATTGGTCCAATCAGTTTTTAGGCAACTGAACACCCCAAACCTCTAACTTTTGGCTTCGTGTGCGTGTGCGTGTGTTGACATGAATGTGCAGATCTATGCCCCTGTGTGGTATGTATAGAAGCCAGAGGTAGACAGGAGACGTCTTCCTCCATCATTACTCTGCCTTAGTTTTCTTTTTTGAGGAAGGATCTCTCACAGAACCTGGAACTCACCTATTTGAGGCCAGACAGCCAGGCCAGTGAGCCACCAGGATGTGCTGGTTGGACTTGTGCTCCCCACCCTCCCAACACTCATGCCAACCCAGAGCTGGGGTACAGATATGTGCTACCACACTGCTCTTATGTGAGTACTAGGGATTTGAACTCTGTCCCTCAAGCCTATGCATCCCACACTTTACCCATGGAGCCATCTCCCCAACCCAACCGTGGAGCTTCTTGAATAAAATTAACTTTGACCCACCAGAATATATATATTTCCAGGAGACTTCTCTCCGGTTGCACCCTTGTTTGTTTTAGTGTTTGCATCCTGTGGAGGGCTTCTCTTGTGCTCAGTGTTTGTCGTCCTCCCCATCCCCCTTTACTCTCAGCTTTGTAATGAGTCCTCTTTGGCAATAAGACAAGCCTTTATCTCAGGAATTGGCTAACCACATCCCAAGGGCCTGGTACAGCCTTACACCCGTGCTTTAAATACAATTTACTGGAATACAGTCGTTCTCATTCCCTTACATTCTATGCATGGCTGCCTTTGTGAGGAAATGACCACAAAGGGAAGTTGCTAAGGAGACCATGTGTGCTGGCTTGTTTTTATTGTCAACTTTACATAACTTAGAGTCACCTGGGAAGAGTCACCGGGACTGAGGGATTGCCTAGGTCAGACTGAGCTGGAGGCAGGTCTATGAGCGATTTTGTTGATCGCTCCTTGATATAGGACAGCCTAGGCCAGTGTGGACAGTGCCATCCCTAGGCAGGCGGGCCTGGGCTGTGCAGGCCGTGAGCCAGAGACTGAGCCAGCAAGTGGTGTTCCTCCATGGTTTCTGCTTCAAGCCTCTCCCTGGCTTTCCTCAAAGATCGATCGTGACCTGGATGTACCAGGCAAACAAACTCTTTCTCCCCAGGTTGCTTTTGGTCAGAATGGCTTTTTATCACAGCAACAGAAAGAAAACTGGAACACCACGTGACCTACAAAGTCTAAAATGATTTCTTTCTGACCCTGTACGGGAACCATTTTTCCAGCTTCTGTCTCTTCTGATTAGCGTTCTGCCCATTGTAGCCACGTATGGTGTTCCCGAAACACTTGATTTGACCTGGTTTATCCACCATTGTTGTGTATTTGGATGACTTAATAAACAGTCAGGCTCACTGGACTGGGGTGTGGTCCAAGCCAGTTCTGCACTTGGGATATTTCCAAGCAGGCTGACAGTCAGGGCGGAAAGCTCACTGCCCCGAGGAACTCATCACTGTTCTGAGAACCGGGTTTAAGCTGACACGAGATGAAGGAGGCGTGGCCCCTCCTCTCATTGTTTTTAGTCTTTTGAGAAGTGTAACACTGACTGATTTATTACTGAGGATGATGCAGTGGTGAAAAGACGAAAGTCACTCTAATCCCTCAGGACTGTTCAGAATTTACTCACCATCGTAGAAGTTTGCTGGCATCCCACATAGAAGGGATTGTTTCTGTCCTACGAGTGAGGAACTGGTGCACAGAGAGGTCAGGATTTATCCAGGGTCGGCTTGCACTGTGCGGATGAGAAAGAACCAACATTTAGGCTTACCAAGCGATCCTAAACGGATGGTTCTCGACCTTCCTAAGCTGTGACCCTTTAATACAGTCCCCTCCCAATCATAAAATTATCCTGTGGCTACTTCATAACTGTAATTTTGCTACTGCTATGAATCATAATGTAAATATCTGATAGGCTATCCCTGTGAAAGGGTCATTTGACCCCAAAGGGGTCGAGAGCCACGGGTTGAGAACTACTGTCCTCAGCTCTCTTACCACAAACACTGTGCTGAAATTTATTGCTGTGGAGGGAAATTCTGAGGACACTAATACCCACATCACATGGTTTGACTCGGGTGCTTACGTAGACATAGGAGCTTGTTTATTTCATTTTCCACGGTGGGGTTCTTGGCGGTAGCAGCGGCTCCCATCCACAGTAGTTGAGCCTACGAAAGCAGCTCGCTCACATCCCAGCAGCCAACTTAGAAATAGGTTTTAAACCACCTCAAATCAGAGGCGAATGTCACTGTATCTCGACTTTTTTTTTTTTCCGGCCCTACCTGTGCTCATCTGAAACAAAATCAATAGTAGTAATTCAGATTTTATAGGCTTTTGTCACGGCTTGCTTACAGCAGGGTCTTTGCCATCAATAATGTCCTTCAAATATATCTAAGGATTCTGCCGGATTCTGAAGATTCTCACGCTAGTGAAGTCTGTCACCATAACTCCCTGTGATCTAGTCCGGTACCATGGGCTCATGGGGCTTGGGATGCTAGGGCATGAGAGAAGAACAGGCAGCTCTGCCTTCAATGGCAACTCTGTCTGCATCACCCTCAGCTCTAAGGGGACAGATCTAAGGTCTCTGTGACTCTCTGATGTCTCGTTATTCTCTTGAGAAAGTAGCTCTACGGTCTTTGTCCCCAAGTCTCCCTGGTAACATCTAAACTCTGGCCAATCTGGAACCATCATGTTGACCTTCTGCTCTCTGTCCTGTGGGCTCAGGTTCTGAGCATTTCATCTCCTCTCTCCCTTTGCTTCCTGCAGGGAGGTCATACAAGCCTGCTTGAGGGTGCCAAGGTGTCTGTACTCCCTCATGGCACTTCAGGTACGCTGGCTATTCATTTTTACCCCCAGTGAACTAAGCACTAAGACCACTGAGAAACCATGTAGAAATGCTATTTGACTGAGGATTAAAAGTAACGGTGTATCTTTAAAAGGAAAGTTGAGTTGAGGTAAACAGTCTAGGCAGAGGAGACGCTCAAGAAAAATGCCATGCGTAGAGTAGCTCTGAGTTGGTGCAAGTGTCACATCCCCAGGGAGGGCTGGGCAAAGGAGTCTCGAACGTGCATAGAAATTTGGGTTTTATGGTGACTATTGGCTAGCCAGGGAGCCTGAGTGTTCAGGGAATGAAATGACCAGTGAAGAGTTTGGCTGAAATTGGGCAGTGGTACCAAAGGGAATAGGGCAGCTGGCTGCAAAGCAATCGTTTTCCCAACATGAATAATGGACGTGGCATCAATTTTGTGAATGCCTTAATGTGGAACAGGATTATCAGAAAATTCAAGTTTTAGGCAAACCTGGGCCACAGAGCAAGACTCTGACTACAGAGACAAGATAGATAGATAGATAGATAGATAGATAGATAGATAGATAGACAGACAGACAGACAGACAGACAGACAGATGGACAATGGACAGATGGATGGATGGATGGAGAGAGAGGGAGATAGATAGATTTGGTCAAAGTTGCTAATATTAATTTGGTAAATGCAATGTTTTTCCTTTAGCCTTTTTTGAGATAGGATCTTACTATGTAGGCCAGGCTAGCCCAGAACTGTTATCATCTTGCCTTGGCCTCCTGAATGCTGGAATTATAGGTGTGTGCCATTATGCCTGTCTCCATGTACCTCCTTTTACTCATGCCTACATTTAATTTGATTGTTAGAAACTGGAAGCTTCCACCACATCACCTCAGAAACCAAGGTCTCTTCTGGACCAACCACCCACTAGAGATGTGTTGTTGAAACCATTTGCTGAGACAAAAGACCGCATTAGGTGAGGAAGGCGATTCCGAAGGTGTCCGGGCTATCTGTAGCTGTGTGTGAAAATCCAAAGCTATTCCTTCTGTGAGGCAGAGGGTGTTCTGTCTCTACTTTGGTCTGTACATCAGTAACAGAACCCTTGATGACTCATCTCCCCCGATCCCTTCTTGGTACCCAGTGTTCCAGTTATAACAAATGACTCAACTTGCTGAGTCCCAACTGTGTTTCTGGTTGTGTGTCTTTTACTGTGGAAACCTTTTTCCCCCTGTGATCTTGACTAATCCCTTGAGTTGACCTCCATATTTCTGAGGCCAACACCAAGTCCTAGTGGAACGTTGTACTGTTTATTCTGTTATTCGAGACTGGATGAAATTCAGAGATAGCCGTGATACAAGACAGGTTCTCAGAGTGCTCCCTACTCCCTCCACACACTCTTTGGTAACTGAGATCATGAGTGCCCCTGCTCTTCTTTTGGGTCATGGGACTGCTGCCAGGAAGCCTTTCTATACACCTTGATGCCAGCCCTATCACTACATGGAGAGACTCGATAATATGGAACCTGCCCCTTATCACTGGTGAGTGCATGCGGCTGACAGTGGTGAACAGAGCAAGCTGGTCAACATGATAGTTATTAGTTATAACACTAATCACTGGGAGCACAGGGCATGGGGGCTCACACTGTAGTACAGCACATGAGAGGTGGAGGCAGGAGTTCCTTGGCTGCAAGATGAGGCCAAGGACTCTTTGTACTTCATGAAATTCTACAAACAAACAAACAAACAAACAAACAAAACATAAAATAATCACAGAGTTCGGGACATATAGAATAGATATATATACTATGACGATAGCAATGAGCGTGTGTGTGTGTGTGTGTGTGTGTGTGTGTGTGTGTGTGTGCAATGAGTCCCTAATTGAAACATATGCCACTAATAGCTGGTTCTTGGTAAGATAACTCTACAGAGCAAGGATCATCAGCTTAGATTTAAGCAGGTAAATTAAAAGAAAAACAATTTGTCTGAGGAGAGTCCTTAGGGGGTAATGTAGACAGAGGTATTTGGAGCGTGCATTTCTATTTAAAGGCACTTAGATCCAAGGTAATATATGAGATAATTGTGCAAGGAATTAGAAGGAAGGGTTCAATCCTTTGAATCCCTCCTCACATCCCGAAGCCGTCACCAGATACCCAAAACTCCGCCATTAAAACAGCATCTCAAGGCTATGAGTACAGCCACAGATCACAAGGCTGCATGCCCAGCAAGTTTGCTATTTTACCATTCAAAAGTAGGCCCGCCACACATCGCAAAGGAGTTTTGTGTATCACACGAGGTAGAAAGCTCGAGCATCAGCATTGGGAATATAAAACAGAGTAGCCGCTGTGAGCGAGCAATAGGTCAGTTCCTTTCATTTCTTTTCCTGATCTGATTTGCATCCTCTTACTGCAAAAATAGAAATGGAATTACCATATAACCCAGTAACTTTGCTTCTGAGTTTATACCCAAATTATTGAAAGGAAGGATATGAAGAGATTTTGTACAACCGTGTTCATAGCAACAGCATGCACAACAGCCAAAGCTCGAAAGGCAACCCAATGTTCATGGATACGTGGGTAAACTAACAGAATATGATACTATACAGAATAGAATATTAGTCGTCCTTTAAAAGGGGAAGGACATTATGACACATACTACAACACGGATGATCCTGGGAGACACGGTAAGAAAACCCTATCAATCATAAATGGGCAGGTGGTGTATGAGTCTCTCATAAGAAGTGCCTGGAGTAGTTAGATTTATAGACACATAAATAGAATAGTGTTTTCCAGAGCTAAGGGACGACACAACCCAGCATACCTGTTTAATTCATTAGAGGGCTTTGATTTGGAAAGACGACAACCTCACGGAGCTGGATGGTGGCACAACAGGCGTGCCTGAACTTAACACCCGGAAAACGTGCACTTCCGTGGGAAGATGTGCGTGTGTGTATGTGTGTGTGTGTGTGTGTGTGTGTGTGTGTGTGTGTGTGTGTGTGGGGGGAGGCTGAGAGATAGCTCAGTTGGTTTGCTGGTTAAGCTTGAGAACCTCAGCCTCAGAACCCATATTAAAAAAAAAAAAAAAAAAAAAGCCTGGTGTGGTGGCATCAGCTTGTAATCCCTGAACAGGGGAGGCAGAAACAGGTGGATCCCTGGCACTCACAGACCAGCCAGCCTAGCTGAACTGGTGGGTGAGCCCCCAAGTCAATGAGAGACTCAGCTCCTGATGAAAGACATCTGAGCTTGACCTCTGACCTACACACACACACACACACACACACACACACACACACACACACACTGGAAAGTGTACAATAAAACACCAAAGTTTCTTTTCCACAATCACCCTGTTACTCTAAATTACCCTGATATTCCTAAAGAGTATCTTTTTTCTTGGGCAGTAGTTTTGAGATCAAAAAATATAATAAATGCCATGATTTATATACTATTTAGGAAATCATTGCTTAATTAGGTGTCAAGGTACATGCTTATAATTTGAGCTCTGGGGAGACAGAGGCAGGAGGACCATGAGTTCAAGGCCAGTCTCAACAATATAGGGAAACTCTGGTTCGAAGAGAGAAAAAGTCAAACATCGTGTAGTACATGCCTCTAATTCCAGACTCCGGAGACAGAAGCAGGAGGATTTCAAGTTTGAGGCCAGACTAGACTACTGGGAGATCGTGATAAGACCCTGTCTCAGAAACAAAACAAAACAAAACAAAGCATAAAAAATATTTGACTGTGCTCCGTAGATTTTAATGATACTTCACATCACAATCAACCATGATCTAATCACAATTTACCACTGTGCATGTTTTATCATGAAATGCAAAACTGGATTACCATGCAAAATTCAATCTATGTAAATCATTTTGTTAACAGCACAGAGAGAAAATTCTTCCTCATCTCTGTAGGTGCATGGGAAGAATTTAAGTTTCTAAAGGTCATAGTCAATACATTTCTCAGCAAACAGACGATTAGAGGGGAACATCTTCAGGTTGACAAAGGGTGTCACATTCAGTGGTAGAATACTGAGTTCTTACTGCCTTTCATTAGGGATTCGATGGGATGCCAACTAGCCCTGTATCTGAAAGTTCGCATCTGGGGGAAGTGCTAGTGAGTGAGAGACCAGTATTCTCTGAACACCCCAAAATGCATAAAATGGCACCCTCCATAATAAATACTCTCCAAGCCCCAAACTTCATTAGTGTCACACATAATGGAATTCTAACTCAAATCCCAGAGACTTTGGGGCATCAACATGCTCTCATTCTAATACTAAATAAAAATACATATTATTTGGAATCAAGAAGACCATGTTTAAAAATATAAGGTTGAAGGAACTACATGATCAGGTTATGGGAAATCCTGTAAAATACAATAATAAGACCACCTAAAATATGTCTACATAAATAAAGAACCATCGAGAAGAATTGGAGACCAGAAGTAAATCTATCTACACATACACATTTATCCGATTTTTACTATTGCTGCTACTTTACTGAGGAAAGAATACTTCTTTCAGTGAATTACGCTTGAGTAATTAAAAATAATATGTAAAAAAACCCTCACATTGTACATGATAAAATGATAAACATCGTTCAATTTGAAAATTGAGGACCAAATAGGTGACTGACATTGTGTAATTTCAGTCTAAAAGAGGAACGATGAGATGCATATTTTTAACAAGCATCCGGTGGTTCTGACTGTATGGTGAGGCTTATATGAGGGCCAGGTCAATCCCTTCTCTCTGCAAAGAGGAAGCAAAGTGAACTCTTACTTCATTGAGCAGATACCACGGGTTTAGAAGGATTGAATCTCTGTGACAACATGGGGGAGAAAATGGCATCAGTCCGAGCTCTCCAGAGAAACAGAAGGAACAGGATCTGAACAGAGATGTAAGAGGAATTTTGTTTTGGAAATTGTTTCACACAGTTATGGAGGCAGTGGGATCTCTAGAACAATGTTTGTGGGCCAGAGACCCAGTGAAGCCAATGGTATGATTTAATCAGATCCCAGGGGCCTGAGAAACTAGAGGGGCCAGTGAAGTTATTTCTACACTGGGCTGTAAGGCCTGGGAACTGAAGAGCAAAGACAGGTAGGCCTTGCAGCCTCAAGGATCAAAAGTTCTGGTGTTCAAGGGCAGAAGATGGACACCCCACCTCAAGAAGAGAGGATTTGCCCTTTCTCAGACTTTAGTTCTGTTTGTGCTGGTAACAGCTTGTAACTACCAACCCGGAGGCTGACCTTTTAACTTAAAAATATTTTAGATTACATTATGTGTATTGAATGTATTTATATGTACCTCAGGTGTGCATGGTGACCACAGAGTTCCAAAATGGGTGTTGCGGAACACCTGGAACTGGAGTTATATAGAACACCTGGAACTGGAGTTATATAGATGGTTATGGGTCACCTGATGAGTACTGGGAACTGAACCTGGGTCCTTTGCAAGAGTAACGGGTGCTCTAACCATTGAACAAACTCTCCAGCCCACAGGACTGATGATCTTAACATGGCTGGCATTTCCTCCTGCAGTATCCTCCCAGATACACCCAGGAACAGTATTTTACTAGTTATCTTGGGCATTCTTTAGCCCAATTAAGTTGATGCATACAGTTATCTATCACAACTATAAAACGGGGAGTCACAGCTCTGTCTTATGGTCACTAAGGATTATGACACCCACAGCAGTGCCCCTCCTTCTGCAATGTGCAAAGACTCTACCCGCTCATGAACAGAGACACATAAGTAACATGAGAGTAACAAGAGTCCCACTGGGGCAACAGCAATGATAGGTCGTAGGACCTAAGTGAGAGGTCCTCTCGCTCTTAAGAGAGAGGAAATGGGCTCAGGAATCAGGGAGCCCTTTGCACTCAGCACTGGCTTCCACAGAGTTTCTTTCAGCCCAATATATGAGCGTGTGGTCACTCTGTGTGACCGTATGAGGCGGTTTATACAGACACAGGAAGATGTGTTTTGCAGTGGTCTCCTGTCACTAAACGCAGACGCTACACATTCTCAAGGCTGTCTTTCAGGAGTCTTTGCATTGTCTCCTGGCCTGTCTGGCAGTAACTATTTATACCACCCTGCTGGCCACGGAAAATTGAAGGCTTTCTAGTGGCCATTGCTCAAGATAAGACCTGCTTGATAAAAGGCTGCTGATATCAGAATGACCTGCATTTTGCTAAGCATTGTTCAGATGCCCTCCAAGCCCTAAAGCAGACAAACAGCAATTCTGTGCCTAGAGAACAGGTCTACTAAGGGAACAGCTGGGGAGGAGCTGCGGCATCTGAAGTGAAGTGGTGGGGCGGCTTCCAGTGTGAGGAAGGGCTGTCCACTCTTGCCCAGCATCAACTCGTAGCATATAGATGCATTCAAATATACCTGTGGTGCTTGAGTGAGGAAAGGCACTCAGCAAGGCATGAAATAAGGAAGCACTAGACCCCGCCATGCTCCCCACGTGTCACCTGCCCTGTTCAGCAGTTTGTCCTTCCCCACCAAAGGCTTTAGTAAACACAGGAGCCCTCGTCAAAGAGCACATTTCAATAAGACAGATTGAAGCTACCAAGTAGTTCTTCTCACCAACCACTTTGACTTTTTGTCCTTTTTAGATCCACAAAAATGAAGGTAATGTCTCTGACCTGACAGGGCTCAGGGAGTCGGTGTTCATATTTTTAGGGAGTGGTCATTCCTGATGAGCCCCCATTTTGATGCTTTCTGCACCTGAAAAGAAAACACCAGCTGCCTGTGTTCTAACTCCTAACACATCCTGGAGAGAACATGGTCTGGGATACAAGCACAGACTCAGTCACGAAACAGGATTGCTGCTCTGTTCTCAGCCGGGGAGGCAAATGGAGGGCAGGTTTCAGGAAAGAGTCTGGTTACCAGGGAATGGAGGAATATTTGGATAATGTGGTCGGGGCACTTTTCAGTTAAAATGAGAAGCCAGTGTGATTTAGTCCAGGGGTTCAAAGCAAAGATTTATAAAGACATGAAAAATAATGGAAAGGGAGCCGCCGGAGACTTCTAGCCTGAGATACATTACACCTGTATTAATTAGCTAATTCAATTTACATGTAGATTTTAGTGCAAACGGCACATTTGGAAAACACCGAGTGTGGAAACATATGCTGTGGTGGAGAGTAAATAATTAGCTTGGGAATTTGTATTGGTGGGCTTGGGCCTAGAGTAAAACACCAGGGGCAGGTGACTGACACCACTGAAATCCTTTTTCTCGAAGTTCTCAAGGCTGTATCCCAGATCACAGGGCATCACAGTGCGGATGCAGTGTCAGCTGAGGGTTCTTCCTGGCCTGTAAGTAAGCTATCTTCCTCCTCAGAGTGCTCTCTGGACAGAGAGCCAACCCTTTCTGCTCATGTTCTCTTTGACTCTGACTCTGTCTCTCTCTCATGGAGGCACATGCATGTCCTGGCTCGAGTGCAGATGCCAGAGAACAGCCCTGGCAGTTGGATTCTTCCTCCCATCATGTTGGATGCAAGGTGTCGCATGTGCAGCTTCATAGATGAGCTGGTCCCCAAGCTTCCAGGGAGTCTCCCATCTCCGTTTCCTATCTCACTGGAGGAGTACTAGTACTAGATGTGCGCTATTGCTTCTGGCTTTTACTTAGGTTCCAGGGACTTAAACTCGGGTCTTTACACTTGCATGGCAAAGCCTTACCCACTGAGCCATCTCTCCATCCCTATTGTCTTCTGGTGAGGACATTAATAATCATCTCAAGGGCATTAATAATCGTCACAGAGCCTCACCTTTAGAACCTCATCTAAATCTAATTACCTCCCTAAAGCACCATCCCTAAATATTAATATATTGGCTTCCATGTGTGAACTGTGGGGAACGTAATGCCATAGCAGAATTGTCGAGATAATCAGGGAATTGTTTGTCCTGTATTTACCTTACATGAATGTTCTTCAAATCTCAGAACATCTCAGTGGAGAGAAGTTATTTAAGTGCTATAGGCTTGGTATGTTTTATTGTATAAAGTGTGCATACACACACACACACACACACACACACACACACACACACAGTGTGCACAACCTTAAAGCAACATCAGGCGAATGAAGTGAGCTCAGTTTCTCCACCTACCACTTAGCCAGGCTCCAGCTCTTCCGTGAGAAATAAGCAATTACTGAGGTGGCAGGAATGGTGTTTGCATGAAAAAGTCTAAGAATGCAGAGGGATTGCTTAAGGATGTATGCACAGCTCTGGGTAGGGACAGAGAGCCAGGATGTGACCGCCCTTGCCACAGCCACCCAGCAATGCTGCTTTCATCTGTCCTGCCCTGAAGAAGTGTCCTGAATGAGGGATGGGGAGAGGAACACGCAGGAGTCAAAGAGGAGTAGAAGAGAAGAAACAAGGGTAGCAAACTCATAAGGGTGAGAAAGCAGAAATAACGGGGCAGCCCACGGAAGGAAGATGCACGCACATGCACACATGCACACATGCACGCACGCACGCACGCCCTGGGCTCCCTGACTCCCACCCATGGGTAGCTCTGGATGGGCCCAGGGGTAAGAAGATGGCAAGCTTTTTTTTTTTTTTTTTTTTTTGGTTCTTTTTTTTTGAGCTGGGGATCCAACCCAGGGCCTTGCGCTTCCTAGGTAAGCGCTCTACCACTGAGCTAAATCCCCAACCCCAGATGGCACGCTTTTAGGAAATGCATTAGATATCCTGAGATGTAGAGGCAGCAAGTGTCACAGAGCTTAGTGGCCTTACTGTGGCCCTGCACACACAGAGTCTGCTGTGTGTGGAAACAAGACTGTTGGGCTTCCAGTTATGGGGTAAGGTCAGGCCAGGGAACAGGGTAAGGAAGTATTAAAGAGGAAGTGATGAGTGTGGCGAGCTGGACCAAGTGGTTCAGCCAGGCTTCTGCACTGTGGTCCATAAGGAGGTGGCCTCGGATCTCATCAAAATAGTGAACTCTTCTCCCTGTGAGCTCATGAGGCAAATGTTCCTAACCTACATCCAAATGCCCATAAACCTCAAGAGAAGAACAAAAAGGAGAGGAAGGAGGAGGCAGACAGAGCCAGGAGCAGGAAGTGATAGATGTTGTGACCAAGTTGACGAGACAGGAGGTGATGTGGCTGAATGAATCACCAGCCTTGGTATACGGCAAGATCTCTGTCCTGAAGAACCATATTCCTCTGTGGCCTTGGGCTGTTTCCTGAGCCAGTCACCAAGACGAAGCCAGGACAGATTAGCCTCATGCCTTTTGCTGTTATGCTTTGAATTCTGATCAATAAAGGGACAACCATAGGGCAGCAGCCACGAACGGCAGCCATAGAGTGAGCGCTGTAACTCCATTCCTGACTGAATGACTGTGGCGTCCTGTTTACCTGGAGGAGCGCTCAGCCTGGCTCAGCAGTTTTATAGGCAGCACCGCTGAAGGGGAGGAGGGTAGGCTTGTCAAGTGTTCAGCTGGGAGACAGCGCTAATAAGTCAGCCCTGAGAAGTAAGATTCAAAGAGATGTGGACCGGCTGGAAGGAAGGATCAAACTATTATCTGATGAGATTCAGAATCCACGGCTACGTTCAAGCAAATTACGTGCACTGGGATTTTGGAGTCCATGTGTGAAAAATGAAAGCCCTGCTGTGGGTTTATTGCAAATTTTGCAATAAAAATTACTGGCATGACATATTTGCTATAAAGAGAGAGAGGAGGAGGAGCCATATAATAAACTGGTCAGAACCCCTCCCTCCCCAAAGGAGATAACTATCCCACTGTGCTCTCACTGAAGATGCCTGAAATGAAACAACTACCCCTTGAAAAGCATTTCTGAGGGGGCCGCCGGGGAGAGAACTGCAGCAGCTGGAACAGTTTCTCTGGAGGAAAGAACATGTGCGCGATACGTGAAGAGGACAAAACGGCTTATTAGAAATTTTAAAGTGATGCTAGAAAAGACTTGATGTGCCCCAGGGAACTTCATATGCCAAGAAGGCGGTCACTGCAGACTGAGCAGCTTCTCCTCAGTAGGCATGAGCATTCTCTAGAGAACCGGTGGTGACCGGGAGTCTTTGTGCCGTATCTATTAGGGATGCTATGGAAGGGACGGGAGGTCACAGCAAGTGACGTTAAGGTCCCTTCTATTCTGGTTTCATCCACCCGTGGGACAGGTGTATATTGAATGTCTACGCTCTGTACTTAGAGTACTGAGCACAAGTCTGGATCTTGGTCCTTATGCATGGTCCATGGAAGAGACAGATGAGGAACAGCCAAGCAGATGACTGTGTGCTTAGTGCTATGTGGGAAAGGAATGGGACTCTCCCTGAGAGATCAGCAAGGAAGGGGCTCTGTGGAGATGCACACAGGGTGAGAATGGCTGAGGTAAGCTTAGGCCGACGCCTCACAGGCGAGAGGCTGTGGAGAAGTAGTGGGGACTGACCTGACGGTAAAGAGTGACCAGAACTTTAGAGTGAAGGAAGGCATGGCATTTGGAGGACTTGAGGGAAGATGGGTTAAGCATGTGGCATACAAGAGACAGGAAGGTGGCAGGGAGGAAGGAGAAGAACTGGACCAGATCCTGTGAACCAAGGAAGGATGTACATCTTTCTCCAGTTACTAGAGAGACACTGAGGAATTTTGCTCAGAGAAACAAGAGTCAATCGTGTTGGTATTTCTTGAGGAATATTTTTTTGTTTTGGAAATATTTTTTATTCTTTGAACATTTTATACACTTATATAATGAATATTGACCATATCCATCCACTACCAACCTCCCTCCAAATCCCCCTACCACCCACCTCACCTCCCTCCCAACTTCATGTTGCCTTTTTAAAATTGTTCATACCCTGGAGGCCAGCTCGTACTGCCTACATGCACAAGGACGTAGGACCAGCCCCTGCAGCATGAACAAGCTTCCAGTGGCTGTGTCCTCACAGGCCAGAGCCTTCCCTCCACAGTACCTACCAACTGCCATAGACTCTGATGGGAGTTGGGCCTCAGCTCCTACTTGTGAGACTTTTGACTGTCCCAGCCAGGTATTGGTCCTGTACAGGTAACCAGCTGCTGTGAATTAATACATATAACAGCCTGCCATGACCCAATCATCTCATAGATGTCAGCATCTCATAGATCTCCAGATTCATTGCTTCTTCCTTTAAGTCCCCTAGACCTGGGCACAGACCCAAAGGACGTCTCTCCTACTGCAGAGATAATTACAGATCCGTGCTCCCTGAGGCTCAAGTCACCATAGCTAGGCAACTGAGTCAATCAAGATGCCCTGCATGACAAATGGATAAGAAGTATGTGGCGCACATGCACAATGGAATATTACTTGGTTGCAAAGAATGAAATCACTAATCTACAGGTAAAACTATGGAACTGGAAAAACTAGAGCGAGTGAGGCTACCCGGGCCTAGAAAGACTCGTGGCATGTTATCCCCCATGTGTGGATTCTAGCTTTAAATCTTTGTTCTGGATACTTAAGCTGGAGTACATGTGGAAGCCAGGACATTAGAAATGGACCCCTGAGGGGTGAACACCTTAATGGAAGAGGGATAGTAAAATACAGGTAAAATGAAAGTAGAGAAGGGGAAAGGTTCAGCATAGAGGAAGGTAGGGGGTGGGGACAGAGGTATTGGCAGAAAGACTAACCAAAGGAACAGTGCCTGAAAAGCTACGTGGAAGCCTATGAGCTTCCAACCCAAGAAAACCTTCCCATTGCTCTTGGCTGCTCATCATAACTATATGGCAAGTCCCTATTGCTGAAGATAATACTCGCTTCAGACGCTGGACATAGAGAAATCAATCTCGAACTGACCAGGAGACGTTTTCCCTGATTGCTAACGTACACCAGTATCAGGTGTACGAACGCTCCTGGGGGAAAAAAGCAGCAGTGGCCTTGCTCAGTACTGGTGCCAGCACGCTACAATTCCAACCTGTCTGGAAAAATGTGCACACTGGGGGGAAAAGTGTGACACGGCTGTGTGGGGGATAGCCACCTGCTCTCTGGTCAGAAAGAAGGCCTGATTCACAGGGAGGAGTCCATGTCTGGTATGGTATAGTCAAAAGCCATGGTGGGGGAATCATGTACCCTAGAGGAGAATCTTCTACTACCGTTGTTTTGCCAAATGGCCATCTTGTCAAACTGCTGTAGATATTTCTGTTTATCCTCACAGACGTGTGCTGCTCCCAGCTTTGGTCAGAAAAGCGTCTTTCCTGCAGTGGGTAGTGGTTAAGTGGGGTAGAGACTCATAACTCAAAGTGCTAAGTACATAAACAACGGAGCACTCAGCTATGGGTGGGCCATTTAAGAAGAAATCTAGTAGCACAATGCAGACCGCTCTATTCCGGCTCCTAGGTGAAGCCATGAAGGAGCTGTGGAGCACTATCACCAGGTCTGCGCAGGTTGTCACAGCCACTAAGATCCCAGCATCTGGAGGGGCTCAGAGATGGTGAATCTTCAGAACCTGGGGTACCACATTCTTCCTCAACAGGAGAACTTAGCCTGTGCCCAAGCGCCATGTGTCACCACCTAGAGGAAAGGCAACATGGAGCAACTGTGTACACAGTCACAGCAGCCTTCTCATCCTGGTCGGTGTGTGTGTGTGTGTGTGTTCGTGTGTGGCTGTGTGTGTGTGTGTGTGTGTGTGTTTGTGTGTGTGTGTGTGTGTGTGTGTGTGTCTGTGTGTGTGTCTGTGTGTGTGTGCATGTGGTGTGTGTGTATGTGTGTGTCTGTGTGTGTGTCTGTGTGTGTGTGAATGTGTGTGTGTGTGTGCATGTCGTGTGTGTGTCTGTCTGTGTGTGTGCATGTTGTGTGTGTGTCTGTGTGTGTGAAGGCGTGTTTGTGCATGTCATGTGTGTGTGTGTGTGCCTGTGTGTGTGAATGCGTGTGTGTGCATGTCATGTGTGTGTGTGTCTGTCTGTGTGTGTGTGTGTCTGTGTGTGTGTCTGTGTGTGTGTCTGTGTGTGTGTGTGTGTGTGTGCGTGTGTGTGCATGTCATGTGTGTGTGTGTGTGTGTGTGTGTGTGTGTGTCTGTGTGTGTGTGTCTGTGTGTGTGTGTCTGTGTGTGTGTGTGTGTGTGTGTGCTTGTCGTGTGTCTGTGTGTCTGTGTGTGTGTGCGTGTGTGTGTGCGTGTGTGTGTGTCTGTGTGTATTTGTGTGTCTGTGTGTGTGTCTGTGTGTGTGTGTATGTATGTGTGTGTGTGTCTGTGTGTGTGTGCGTGTGTGTGTGTGTCTGTGTGTCTGTGTGTCTGTGTGTGTCTGTGTGTGTGTGTCTGTGTGTGTGTGTCTGTGTGTGTGTGTGTGTCTGTGTGTGTGTGTGTGTGTGTGTGTGTGTGTGTGTCTGTGTGTCTGTGTGTGTGAGATGACTATGGCCTTAGGGAAGCAGTGACGAGTGTTCCTGCATCTTAGGAACATTGGAAATTAGGATCATGAATCAAGCTAGAATTAAGTAAAATTCCTAGTATGGAGAGAGCAAAAAGGAGAAAGGACTTGGTTTAAAGTGTGAAATTAGTTACAAAGCAGAGGGTGGGAGGAAATAGAAAAAAAAAGCAAAGAAGAAAGGATTAATTACAGGATGGGGTTAAACAGCCAGGCTGAGAAGCACACACGTATAGAAGATTATGAAGGAGGCAGACGTGTTATCCCAAGGCCACTCCATGGCAGTGTAATGAGATTACATGGGAATAAAAATAGGGGAGGGCACCCCAAATCCTGCCATCTCACATAAGCATAATCATTATGATTCTGGTACACTCTCTTTGTCGTATCTCCCTGCGCACTTGCTTTTAATGGCATTATTGGATTTTTTAAATCACAAGAGCGACGCATGCCAGTTGTACAGAGTAGAACAGCAAAGACTGCCAGCCGGGCTTCCCGGGGGATGGAAAGGGAGCCATGCGATGCAGGGCTTTAGAGGTTTATGGTTTGAGGTCTAGAAATACTGGCATGACTCCAGTCGGAGCACACAAACAACGTTGATGCACTCCACTGTTCCGTCCAGTTCTCTGATGTCCTTGGGGTGGACCAGGAATACAGCAGACAGTATGAATGGACCTCAAAGGCGTCATGTAGGGATGCGCTATGACAGAAGCAGCAGACAAGCTCTATGACTCCACTGACAGAAGACGCTGAGAGGGCAACATTTTGAAGATGGAGATCACTAGGTTGATCTCATTTTCAGAATCATAAACTGTGGGGAGGGGCACAGCTACTGAAGTTCTTGTCATGTAAGCACAAGAACCCCAGTTCGGATCCCCAGCACCCAGAGAAAGGTTGTGCATGCAGATAGCTGGCTCCCTGGAGTTTGCTGGTCAGCCCCTCTAACCAAGGGGTAAGATTCAGGCTCAGCAAGAGACCCCACTCAAAAACCAAGAGGGAGAACAAAAGCCAAGGTATCAGTGGAAGATATCACATGTCAACTTCTGGCCTCCATATGTGCACGTGCATACACACATGCACACACATGTATGTGTACACACATTATACGATATATAAAAAATGTTCTAAAACCAGTTGGCAATGCAACTCTACACGTTAAAAAAAGCACTACGATGAATTATATACAACTAGGAGAAAATGCTCTGAACAACTCTTGGCATCTTATTTTAAGAACAGTGAAATTTGGAATCTAACACTGCAAAATTTTGGTACAACAAAATCATTTGTCAAACTGAATGACAGTTCAGATTATAAACAGATTTTTGCCCACAGTAACATCTTGATTGTTCCTTAATCAAAGGACAGGTTTAAAACTCTCATATATCTGGAAGGCACCAAACAAAATGAAATTGAATGAGCAGTATGTGTTTGTTAGCAAAAAGGATGAAACGGAGGTGGGCAGGCCTTCTGCTTGGCTTTCATGTTAATATGCTGCCACCTAGTGGTGATTTGTAAGATGGCTTTTACTTCTGTTTTATTTAACCTTTACAATTTGTTCAGCATGCTACCCCAAACATGTTTGATGAAATGCAAGTGAAGTATCTGAGTCACTGAATGTATTTTAAATTTTAAAATTTTTGCCTGGCAGTGGTGGCATATGGTTTTCATCCTAGCACTTAGGAGACAGAAGCTGGCGGATTTCTCTGAGTTCAAGGACAGCCTGGTCTACAGGTTAGTTCTAGGACTGTCAAGGCGATACAACAAACCCCTGCTTCAATAAATAAATAAATAAATAAATAAATAAATAAATAAATAAATAAATAAATAACAACAACAACAACAGCATGTTTACTTTAGCACACTAATTTTTTTGAGACAATATCCCAATCATTCATTTTGAGACACATGTAGCTGTGTAACTCAGGTTAGCCTGGTACTCTCTATGTAGTCTGGGCTTGCCTTGAACTCAAGGAAGTCCTCCTTCTCCATGCTCAGGTTACAGTGTGGGCCACCAGACCTGACTATGCTAAATCTTTAAAACCGGGAATAAAGAATGTGTGTTGCTAGGGTAGTTGTGAACACTAAATGTCGTTGCTATTCAGTAAAAGCCCTTACCTTACAACGAGGCTCAGAGAAAGCTGAGATTTGACAACTTCCCTTCTCAGAATGTGCTGCAGGGCAAAGATCTGTTACCTGCCAGTTAGAATGAGGCTCTCAGTTTGCAACAATCAAAATGCCTGAGAGTTTCAGAAGATCAGGTGCTGGGTGGGGTGGTACTCGGTGACTCAGTACTAACTTAGCATGTGTAAGGCCTCCCAGCACTGTCTCTTCACTCCTACCCCATGAAATAGGATACTTAGAGCTGTCAGCTAGCTAGAAAACCTCGTATAAAATGAACAAGACTCGCAGAACTACTAGAATCTGACTACTGGCTTGAAATTTAAATTGCTGGATATTTTTAAATGATGCTGACAGGAGTGTTAAAAGGGTTAGTGTTGTAGCTTGTCCTCTTACCTCTAATGAGTATCCAATGAGTCTGACATCTGTCAGCCAGCATAAAGCACATTTGTTTTCATTTTCCCCAAGAACCAAAATGAGTGTATGGTCCTGGATTCACAGATTAGGGAACCCATCTGCTTCAGGGTCAACACTGTGTGGGAGTGAAGCATGTCTATACCAAGTTCCTCAGTCACTAGGCTATTTTCTAAGGATGTCGGCGTGCCTACCTACCATTTACTCTCCACACGGAAGGTTCCAGCACCACTTACACATTTTAAAAACAACTTTTGGGCTAGTGAAATGGCTCAGTGGTTAAGAGCGCTGACTGCTCTTCCAGAGTTCTATTCCCAGCAACCACATGGTGGCTCACAACCATCTGTAATGGGATCTGATGCCCTCTTCTGGTGTGTCTGAAGACAGCTACAGTGTACTCATATATAATAAATAGATAAATCTAAAAAAATAATTCATTTAAAAACAGCTTTCTCGAGGCCTAAACTTGGGTCTCAGAACTCAGCTATTTAAAGGTATAATTCTAAGCCAAGCACGGGGATGCATGCCTATAGACTCATCACACAGGAAGCTGAGACAGGAGGATTGTGTATTGAAAGTCAGCCTGGAAGCACACCCAGTTCAAGACCAGGTTGAGCTAATCCTAAGACTCTATCTCTAAAACACAAACAACAAACAAAGCGCAGTTGCTGTCACAGTCCAGCTACAGAATAATCCCAACATAAGCTTGGTGGTAGAGCCAGCCCGTCCTTAAGGAATTTGTATGGTTAACTTTACATTTAAACATCCAGATTTGGGAAATGCTCCAAACGTTTGTTCTGAGTATGACAAGGCTATCAAGAAAACCCAAACTTACACTCTCAGCTTCATTCAAAATATAAATCTATATAGCTCATTCTCAGAGGTCTCTCCAGATGGTTTCAGGCTAAGAACGTATATGAAATATATATGCACAAAACCTGTACATGCTTGGCTGTCTCACTGGTCCAGTCCCACTCCTATTATTATGATCTGGGGTCTAAACCTTTTTATTCAGCACATCCTAGACTTCTGGAAGAAACAGTTTTCCTACCTGTAAGTTTTCTGTGTCCATTTTTGCTTTTTGGATGAGTGGAGGCCAACTGAGCAACTTCAGAGGAAAAGGTTTGTCTGTAGTGCCACACTGAGACCTGGACTGGCTAGTGTCAAAATCATATTGTGCAGGAAAGAATCTGTAACCTGGGGCTGGAGAGATGGCTCAGAGGCTAAGAGCACTGGCCGCCTGAGTTCAATTCCCAGCACTACATGGTGGTTCACAACCATCTAAAATGAGATCTGGTGTCCTTTTCTGGCCTGTAGGCATACATGGAAAAAACAGGGGAGAAAATCTATAACTGAACTTTCGGTCATTCTGTGAATTCTTTTTCTTCCACCCTTCTCCACCCCTGTCCTTTCAACCCCTTAACACTAAGTACAAGAGAAAAAAGCACAGAAGGAAAAAGGCGGAAGCATTGTCATTAGACGACTTCCTGCTGATTAGGGGTGTCCAGTTCCTTAGGTAAAGTTTGAGCTTTGCCACCAACATATCTAATTTCTTCTTTTCATCTCTTCGCATATAACTGCCTAACAAACCTCAGCCAACAGCATCCAACCAGCAACCAGCAACCAGCAATCAGCAACCAGCAACCAGCAACCAGCAACCAGCCAACCAGCAACCAGCAACCAGCAACCAGCAACCAGCCAACCAGCAACCAGCAACCAGCCAACCAGCCAACCAGCAACCACCAACCACCCGCATCCCCAACCAGCAACCAGCAACCAGCAACCAACCAGCCAACCAAACAACCAGCAACCAGCAACCAGCCAACCAGCAACCACCAACCAGCCAACCACCAACCAGCAACCACCAACCACCAATGAGCCAACCAGCCAACCAGCCAACCACCAACCACCAACCAGCATCCACCAACCACCAACAAGCCAACCACCAACGAGCCAACCAGCAACCAGCAACCAGCAACCAACCACCAACCAGCCAACCAGCAACCAGCCAACCAGCAACCAGCAACCAACAACCAACAACCAGCCAACCAGCAACCACCAGCAACGAGCCAACCAGCAACCAGCAACCAGACAACCACCAACAAAACAACCAGCAACCAGACAACCAGACAACCACCAACCAGCAACCACCAACCACCAACCAGCCAACCAGCCAACCACCAACCAGACAACCACCAACCAGACAACCACCAACCAGACAACCACCAACCAGCAACCAGCAACCACCAACCACCAACGAGCCAACCAGCCAACCAGCCAACCAGACAACCACCAACCAGCCAGCCACCAACCAGCCAACCACCAACCAGCCAGCCACCAACCAGCCAACCACCAACCAGCCAACCAGCCAACCAGCCAGCCACCAACCAGCCAACCACCAACCAGACAACCAGCCAACCAGCCAACCAGCCAACCAGCCAACCAGCCAACCACCAACCACCAACCAGCCAACCACCAACCACCAACCAGCAACCAGCCAACCACCAACCAGCCAACCACCAACCACCAATTACCAACCAGCCAGCCACCAACCAGCCAACCACCAACCACCAACCAGCCAGCCACCAACCAGCCAACCACCAACCAGCCAACCACCAACCACCAATTACCAACCAGCCAGCCACCAACCAGCCAACCACCAACCACCAACCAGCCAACCACCAACCACCAACCAACCACCAACCAGCCAACCACCAACCAGCCAACCAGCCAACCACCAACCAGCCAGCCACCAACCAGACAACCAGCCAACCACCAACCAGCCAACCACCAACCAGACAACCAGCCAACCACCAACCAGCCAGCCACCAACCAGCCAACCACCAACCAGCCAGCCACCAACCAGCCAACCAGCCAACCACCAACCAGCCAACCAGCCAACCACCAACCACCAACCAGCCAATCACCAACCACCAACCACCAATTACCAACCAGCCAATCACCAACCAGCCAACCACCAACCACCAACCAGCCAACCACCAACCAGCCAACCACCAACCAGCCAGCCACCAACCAGCCAACCAGCCAACCAGCCAACCACCAACCAGCCAACCAGCAACCAGCAACCAGCAACCAGCAACCAGCAACCAGTTAACCAGCCAACCAGCCCCTTCTATCGGGCCCTAGTATTTATATATCCTCTGAAGAGTCCCCAGAATTCCAAGTGTCACACTCTCGCAGAAACTGTACACAGCTGGCAAAACCACACTCCTGTCAAAGCACGAGGCAATCACAGTCAGCTGCTGTGAACATTCTGTGGCAGCCCCACCTGGGATTAAAACAAGAAACATTCTTACATTTCTGTGTTTTTAAAGAAACCAAAAATCTCACTACAAGAATCACTATGGTCCTCTTCCCCAAACCTTAGCATTTGTGGTCTCCATCTCCTCACATGGTATCTATTTTGAATGCACATACAGATCTTGGAATTGCAATCTGGGAATAAAGAAACTACCTCACCTATTTGTCTGTGTAAAGTTTCACTGGAGAACAGGGATATACTGCATGCACTTGGAAATTCATGTCTTTCTTTAGCTCTCTAGGGTTTGCTGGTGACTCCATTCATCTTGACATTTAAATACTATTTTATATTTATTTAAGCATTCATTAGGTATAGGCTAGTTCAGCTTCCTCCATTCAGTAAGCCCCTTGTGGTTAAAACAGTTTCTTTAAATGTATGCATTAGGTGAACTTTATATTTCTCAAACACATATTCCTCTTGGGGCACCAAAAAAGCTATTTAGTAAGAACTGCTTAATTCATAAATGATAACTCGGGTCTGTCTCCCCTCCTCCGGCCTCCTAAAACATTTACAGTCTCCATATAGCCCAGACTTCTTAGTTAGACATTGCAGTTTTTCTGTCCTCCTAGCAGGTGTGTGTGCCACTCTGAGACACACAGTCTTCAGCTGCTGAAAGATGAAGTCATGGCTACAGCAACCAAGCTCCGATAGTCATTCCTTCCCTCTGCTCACTAAAAGAACTGATTACAGGTTCTACAGTTCCATTTTATTTTAAATTCTGTGTATGTGTCTCTGTGTGTACTAGTTAATGTGGGGAGTCCATGGAGGCGTGGAGGCGGATTACAGGTCGTTCTAAGAGGCCGGAAGTATTTGCTAGGGACCAAACTCAGTAACAGCCAGCAAGCGCTCTTAAAATGCTGAGCCTTATCTCTAGCCCCTTGGTTACACTTCAAATGCAGTATCTTTTAACATCACTCTCAGGTTTTTTTTTTAAACTACAACTACAAAATAAGTTCAAAAGGGTGGACAATGCAAAATACACAAAGTAAAATTAGCTTGTGCATGAGGTCCGGTATTGCCCTCAGGTTCTTCTCTCAGACTCAGGGCGTCCACACCAGGCGGTCCTTAGAACCTCACTTGAAGGCAGGCCGTGAGACTCAAAGAGAGCGGAGCATGGAACTGAGATGTGTGCAGATGTTCAATCTTTGGTGACTCTGTGGACGCCCTACACTCATTTAAAGGTTGTCCGGGGTCCTAAGGGAGTCTTTGTGCCGACTCTGCAAGATTCCCACAGTTTTAGGGGATGCTCCTGCCTCTCGGCCGCCTCATATTTAAGTGTTTCCGCCCACAGTGGCTGCTTCCCGAGCAAACCAGCCGCTTTGCCTCCCTCTGAGCCTCAGCGGTTCCTCTGGAGTCGCCCAGTTCAGCTTTGTCTAGCCCTCTCCAAGTCTCGCTTTCTCCCAGGCCAGCAGGGAACCTCCGGGGGGTCCCCCTAGACTTCGGCCACGCCTCCTCCTTCCAAGTTTGATTTCAGTGCGCGCCAAGCCTGCGGGAGGCTGTAATTGGTTGAAGGTGAGAGGATTTCCCATTTGATTGGTGAAGCGTTATGATGGGCGGAACGGGGCGGGGTCAAAGACGGAAACCCGGCGGGCCAGAGCTTCCTGGCAGCGTTATGGAGGTGGTTAAGTGTCCGGAGCACGGTAAGGTTCCAGTCTCAGGATTTCCCTCCTGGGGACTGTGGAACTGGCTTGCAGGGGCCATTGCTGACCTTCTTGTTTCCTCAGGGGCCGTCTGCTTCTTAAAGACCGGCGTCCGCGATGGCCCGAACAAGGGAAAGAGCTTCTACGTGTGCCGGACGAACACATGCGGCTTCGTGCAGGCCACCGAGTGAGTCTCCAACCTGGCCCGGTTCCACGGAGTGACCCAGCCTGGTCACTTCAGCTGCCTTGGATTCACCCACACTCGGATCCTTCTAGAGTCCGCTTAAAGTTTCTAGGCACCTGTCTAGCCTTACTTAGCCACTCCCCTTTGCCCCTGCATCCTTTCTGCTCCCTCTAAAAAGTGTAAACAAACAGTGGACATGGGAATTAATTTGCTAGTTTTGCACCAATTTTAGGTCGCCATTTTAATTTTAACATTTGAGGTTAAAAACAGTAATTAGACACCAGCCTTTCTCCTTCATCTAGTGGCGTGACGCTAATAAACTCCAGAGATTGAAGGTCTTACGGCAGCGTTTCTCAACCTGTGGATCGGGACCTCCAGGGTCTAAGGACCCATTCACAGGGGCCACCTTTTAGATATCCTGCAAACCAGATACTCACATTACGATTCAAAACGGTAGCAAAATTACAGTTATAAAGTAGCAATGGAAATAATTTTATGGTTGGGGTCACCACAACATAAGGAACTGTTTTAAAGGGTTGCAGTATTAGGAAGGTTGAGAACCACTGTTGTAGGGAGTTAGTGCTGAAAGAAACATCAGAGGTTGGTGCCGAACTCAGGTTCTGCAGATGTGAAGGCTGAGACCTAGAAATGTCAAGCGTCTTGTCCAAAGTGAGGAAAGTGCTCTCAAGTGTGACCATTCTCTGAGTGAAATTAAACTGTGGTTCATTTAACACTTCTTTCTGCTCTCTATTCAGCTGAACTTTGTAGAGCACAGTTATTTTTTTTTTCAGTATATAGGTATATAATAGATATTAGTACTGGAATAAGTTGTATTTTGCATCAGAATTTACAGTTCCGTTCCTAAATATATTGAGTATTGTTGTTGAATGTTGTAAGACCCATGCGTGCGCTTGTTCGTAGGAATTTATTCATAGGAACGTTCCTACGCAACGTTCGCATCAATGTCAGTCTTAGGTTTGATTCAACATTAAGAGAAATGTTCTTGAGGATTCGAGAGACAGGTCAGCCTTCAAGAGCACTGGCTGCTCTTCCAGAGGCCCTGGCTTCGATTTACCGCACCCCACTTAGGGGCTGTGAAATGTTGTAACTTTAGTTCTAGGGGATCGCGCGCCCTCTTCTGGCCTCTGAAGGCCTAGCATGTACATGGTTTACAGACACACATGCAGACAAACGATCCCTAAACATAAAATAGAAATAAATAAATAAATAAATAAATAAATCTTTAAAAAGAGAGTGAACATTCTTAAAGAGTGTGCCACTTCCGTGGGTACACTGCAATACAGACTAGTACAGTACTTTCACTGGAGGCTTGCAGTGTGTCTGATGAGCGGACTGCAGGCTGCAGACAATTCTACAGGTCATAGGAGAGTGCTTTAGACCTTCACTCCAAACTGTCTGCTCTCAGTATTGTACATATTTTAGGAGGGACATTTAAAATTTTATGCCAGGCAAGAAGCACATGAGTAAGTTATTATTAGAGGTAGACACGGGAGTAACAGCAGATGACAGCTAGTAGGGTATTAATGGATGAGAGATCCTGAGAAGTCACAGCAGGCCTACCCTGTGACCAGCCTGAGACTATAAGTCATCCCTGGAAGTGTTGCAGTGTGGCTGTCATATGACCGTCATGAAGAAAAGAATAGTTATTGTCACGCTTCGGTTCAGAAAGTGGTAAAAGAAAAACTATGGATCCTTTCCTCAGGAAGGCACACCGATAGCCATAGATGGAATTTATACACCCAGGACACCTTGGGCTGTAGTTGGGCTGAGTGTGGTGGCACACCCTTGTGATCCTAGAGGAAGGATTGCTGCAGGTTTGAGGCCATACTGGTCTAGGTGGTGGGTCCCAGGCCAGCCAGTGAGAATTCAAGCTTGGATTTGACTTCAGACTGCTGGCCTCTATTCCTTGTCTTCTAAAATTATTTTATTATTATTTCTTTCTCTTCTAGTATTCCTGTTTCTCATTGTTTATTGCATGAGGAGTTTGTGGTAGAGCTTCAGGGTTTGTTTCTACCACAGGGCAAGAAAGAATGGAGGTGAGTGTCCAGAAGAAACATCTAGATGCACTACACACACACACACACACACACACACACACACACACACACACACACACACTCCTCCCCAACCCCCAATCCTGAAAGAGTTGCAGCTAGATTTGTTTTTTTAAATATATATTTATTTTTTAAAAATAAAGAATTTTGTTCTTTAAAAGTCATTACTGAAAACCTTTTTTGTACATACTGAATATCATCTACCTTGTTAGCGATTCTGGACCTGTGGGTCTCGACCCTTCCACAGGGGTCACATATCAGATATTTACATTATGATTCATAACAGTAACAACATTACAGTTATGAAGTAGCAGTGAAAATAATTTTATGATTGAGGTTATCACATGAGGAACTACATTAGAGAGTCACGGTGTTAAGGTTGACAAACCAGTGCCCTAAATGCTGTATGAGTTACCCAGAGAAACCAATGGTTAATTTCTGGATGACCAGCTCTGTTCCCCTCTAGCTCTCTAGTTGCTCATAACATCAACCCACTAACTGGTCAGCTTTCAATTCTGGTACTAGAAAGAAGGAAAAGGGCTAACATGCTAAGTAGTCAGTAAAGTGCAGTTTCCCTTGGGAAGGGCAGGGAAGTTTATATAGATGGGAGAAGTTATTTGTCATGGATGTTAAAAGGTAAGTAGAAAGTTACCAGTCATTAAATATTCTTTTAAATGCACACATTGCATGGGGTACCACGGCATGACGTAACAGGACCACTTGGGAGAATTGGCTTGGTGGTTTGGCCAAGAAGGCAGGGGTCATACATGATAGTTTTTATGTAGTTTTAGAATTTATGTGTTCAGATCGTGTTAGAGTCCAACACTATCGTGGCAGGGAACAGGGCAGCAGATAGGCAAACATGATACTGGAGCAGTAACTGAGAGCTTAATCTGCTCCACAAGCATGGGCAAAGAGAGCATCCCCACTGACACACCTCCTTTAACAAGGCCACACTTCCTAATCCTTCCCACAGAGTTCCAGCAACTGAAAAAAACAATCATTCAAATACATGAGCCCATAGGGGCCATTCTCATTCAAACTACCGTATCACTATTTTGAGAATTATGTGTTCTAAGACCCTGTCCCCAACCCCAGTATATCGAAATGCTTGGCGTCCTTGTTTTAAAAAAAAAAAATTGATCCTAAATTTGTGTCAGTGTCTGAGGTGATTAATTTTTGTCCATTGGTTCATTTACATATTTTTGCATCGTTGATTATGTGAAATAGTATGTCTTCAAGATTGTGCTGGAATTGTAGAATCTTTGTGTTTGATTATCAAATATAGATTCAACCTCTTAAATTTTTACAGAAAACTCTGTTGAGGTTGCATAATTTACACAGATCAGTTTTGAGAGAACAGACATCAATACTGACTTTTCCAGGCTGTGAGTGTGGTGTGCAGTATGGCTTTAAATTTTTCGCTCAGTGTTTTTAAATAATTTCCATTATAAAGCGCTTATACTCCTCCAAAATATACTTCTCTGGTTATGTTTTTACTGCTGTCACAATGGAGTGTTTGTTGTTCTGTATGTATTAGCGGTATGTGTACATGTATATTTGCATACATGTGGATGTATGCAGTTGCCATGCACATGTGCGTGAGGCCCGAGGTTGATGTTGAGTGACTCTCTTGATCACCCTCCACTTTACTTACTGAGGGAGATTCCCTCACTGACCTTGGAACCCTCTGTTTGCAAGCCTTGATAGACAGCTTGTCCTGGGGACTTTGTCTCTGCCTCCTGAGTGCTGGGATTAGAGGTAGGCTGCCAAACCCACCTGTATTTTATGTGGGTTCTTTGGTTTTCACATTTGCAAGGAACCATTTTCTTCACCAAGATATCTCTCTAGCCTATAAATGTAATTGGGGGGGAGGGTTGTTTTCCATTATTAGAGTTGGGCAGGCAAATCTTCATTTGTTTCAGTCTTGTTCTCCTGACGCTCAAGGTCACTTGTCCCTTGGTACAGAAGCACCTGCCTCTATAGGTGGTAGGTGGCAACCACTGGCTTTCTAATTTGCATTAAAAGAACCATGGAGGTTCAAGTGAAGACTGGAGAAGAGTGCTTTGAGATAATAGCTACCAAAGAGCTGGCACCTCACATCCCTTGTCTTCCGTGCCCATCCGCTGTTGTTGGTCTCAGTAGCTGTTTTACAGGAAGATGTAAGACTGCTGTCAGAGAGGTTAGGAAGGGACTCTGAGTTCCCACTGTTGCTGGGATTCAAACCAGCTCCAGCCACTGCACACACCCTCTTTCTCTGAGTGAAGGCTGAAATGAGATGTGAGTAAGCTAAGTGCAGGAGAGCAGAGAAAAATGGCTGGAAGAGAGCTGGAGTGGCAAGCCGTTGCCTGGCAGTCCATGCAATGTGCTCCTCTCTCCTCTCTCCTCTGGGACAGTGACGACGGGGCCCCAGAGAGGCCCTAGGTTGTGAAGTGTTAGCTGTGTGATACCGTTTGGAGTCTGCTAGTATCTCTTGTTTGAGTTCCAGCTTCCTTTTTCAGACAGTACTGTGGCCTCCCTTTGGCACGCACAATGCCTGGTTATCCTTTTCCTGGTTTGTAGCAGCTATTGCTGATCTCTTTCTCCATCTCATTTGTTCTTCATACAGAGTAAAAAAACATAAGCCAGTGCATGCTTTTGGTTATTGTATCATTTTGGTTCTTGACTTTCCAGCCCTCAAAAATGTCCTCTGCAGGGGCTGGAGTGATGACTCAGTAAGTAAGCTGCTAGCTGTGCAAGCCTAAAGACCTGAATTCAGCTCTTCAGTACCCATACAAACCATGTGTGGTCAGCCTGGGCTATGGTGAGACACCGCCCCTCCCCCATAATATGGGTTTAGATTAATGCTCAGTGGTTAAGAGCGCTTGCATAAGACTTGGATTCTGTTCCCATTACCCATAATACCCAGCAGCTTACAACAATTACAGGCCTGAATCTAGTTTCAGGGAATTCAGTGCCATCTTCTGGCCTCTACAGGTACTACATGTATATGTGCAGGCAAAATGCTCACGCATACACGAAATCATGCAAAAAATGAAACTCTTAAAGAAGAGTTGCACCTTATTTACATCTGTTTTATACTCCATTAGGTTGTTCTTCCGATGTGCTAGAACTAAGGCGGAGGGGAAGCGCTGGTGTGGTGATGTCCCATGGCAGGTAGGAATCACCCATGTGTTTCCATACACAGGAAGCAACCCCAGTCTGTATGAACTGCTGCTGTCCCTCACACTACCTCTGAGACCCCTGAAGAGTTCTGTGACTGCTCATTCAAAGAGCCACTGCCATGGTCAAAGTTTGATCACTTACCATCGTTTTACATAAATGCTTTCCAGTGTCATAAGAGCAGCCAGTGTCCTCCTACTTAGGGAAGAAAGACTAACATCGCCATCTTTTTATAGATCAGTATTGACTTGATTTTGATATAAGCTAAATGTAACACCTTGGTTCCTAGACTATGAGAGGAGGAGAGGCCCTGTTCTTGTGCCGTACATGGGGGAACTGGTAACCCTTGTAAGGAATAGAGACATACACATTGTGGCTCTTGTGACTGTCAGAGCGTGTTGGCTCAGCCGTCATCGAGCCCTGGAAAGGACTATCCTGACCAGAGTGTGAACACAGCACTGAAAGAAGTGGATCCCTTGTGAATTTGGCATCTTTCCCTTTTAGATGCAGAAGCAGCACTAGTCATGGAGTACTGGGTTTCCCTTTCCTCCAGAAGGACATTTTAGCTGCAAAAGTAGCCCTATTCTGTGTTACTGTATGTTATTTTCATTGTCTGTAGGATCCTAATCCTAAAGGACACTCTGTAACCTGTAAGCCTCAGCTGGCATCGGAGTCACTGCCTCACCCTCCCAGCCAGCCGAGAAACCCATTTAGGGTGCTTAACAAGAATCAGAAAACACTTGAGTGGAAACAGTTTGTGGAAGGAGAAGGTGAGATAAAGACAGCCGATAAGAAGCTGAGAGAAAACAGAGAGCAGCTCTTGGATCAAAAGAAAGAACAGAAGCCCAAATCTAAATGCAGGACGGAGAAGGACCCCTCATCTGACCTGGCGGTAACTAGACAGTCTGGAGGTGACGGGGAAGAACAAGAGGAGAAAACAAAGTTCCGGCCCAAAACTAAGGAAACTGAAGAAATGGCTTCCAAACAAGACCATGGAGAGGTGCTTCAAGGAACATCCAAGGTTCCTCAGATGTCAGAGAGTGAGAGTCAAGAGGTCCCAAACAAGGCAGAAGCTCTGAGTGAAAAGGAAACCCATCTTTTGCTGCAGAGTATTCCTGGTCAGAACCCAGAAAGCAAGGTCCAGAAAGAGGGACACCTCATCAGGGAGCAGCTTAAGAACGGGGACAAAACAGATGCCCACAGTGCACAGGCCTCCCAGACAGGGCTATCTCAGGGGCCTCTCCGGGGGCCTTCCAAGACTTGGAGGTCTACTCCCAAAGCACGAGTAGCACCTGGGCTTTGTTCAGGATCGGTACACCATGCCACCTCCAGCAGCGATGACAGTGAAGATGATGGTGTTTCCAGTAGGCCAGGGTCCCCACTTCTCTTTGACTTGACTATAGACTCACAGAAGAAGGGGAGCCTTCAACATTCTGACCAGAGTGTGCAGAGACAGACAGCTGCTGCTTCAGGTGTTTCCAAGAAGGGAGAATCATCTGACCTGGCAGCCCAGCGTGCGAACCTTACGACACAGCTGAAACAAAAGAAGGTGAGTCTGCAGTGAACGCTGCTCTAGCCAAAGACCCCAGTTCAATTCCCAGCACCCATGTCAGCTGGCTCCAAGCCACCTGTAACCTCAGCTCAGGGCATCCGACACCTCTCCTTGCCTCCTTGCACCTGCACTTACATCTACATACTTATACACAGTTTATATGCGTACAAATACATTGATGGTGGTGGTGGTGGTGGTGGTGGTGGTGGTGGTGGTGGTGGTGGTGGTGGTGGTGGAGGTGGTGGTGGTGGTGGTGGTGGTGGTGATAAGGCCAGTCTTGTGCTTTGTCTCTAAGGCAGTGGTTCTCAACCTGTGAGTTGGAACCTTGTTGGGGGTCAAATGATCCTTTCACAGGGGTGGCCTAAGACTGTCAGAAAACACAGATTGTTATGAGTCATAACAGGAGTAAAATGACAGGAATGAAGTAGCAGTGAAATAATGTTATGGTTGGGGGTCACCACATCACGAACTGTGTTAAAGGGTCGTAGCATTAGTAAGGATGAGAACCACTGCTCTAGGATCAGGGTGTCCTGAGAGCGGCTGGGAGATGCCAACAGAGTTGAGGAGATTCCTGAGAGGGCTTTCTAGGTGGCTGCCTAATTCCTGCCTTTCCTATGTTTAGACTTAGGCTTGGTGTGCTAGCTGGGGCTTTATTTTAATCTTGGTTTTTACATTCATAATTAGAAGATCACTTTAGAGTTTTGTCATGCTAAGCCCAAGTTTAGAAGTTTGAAGTTGTCCTTTAATGACTTGGGATGCCAGTTCCATTTGACAGGATCTGTTTTCTAGGGCACCCTGGCTGCAGTGAACATCCAGGCTCTCCCTGACAAGGGAGAGAAGTTGCTTAAGCAAATCCAGGCTTTGGAGGACGCACTCAATGCTCTGGCTCTCTCACCAGAGCAAGGTAAGACGGGGTTTGCCCTAGAACTCAGTGTCTGTGAACGTGTCAGATGCTAACTGCTGCGGTATAACAGCATTGCTGCATGCCGTGGTCACAGTCGAGGCTCAGTCTTCTCTGGGAGGCCTCCGCTGGCTGCATTCGCTCGCCATGTCTGTACTTGTTTCTCTCACTTTGGTCTGCTCATCCTGGTGTGTTGGCAGGAACTAGGGAGAACTGCAGCCCCCAGGAGCCAGAGCAGAGCAAGGTCAGCGAAACTGCTGCTGCTGGCCCTCTACACTTGGTGCCTCCCCAGCCCCTTCCCAGGCCCCACGTCCAGCCTGCAGCCTCCCTAGGACTAAAGGCCGGCCGCCAGGAGACTCCTGAGGGAGCCAGCCAGTGCTCAGGAGGTAAGGCTCAGGGACTCAGGCCCTCGCAAAGCTGCTAAGTTATGCGCCACCCAACAGATATCTTTGCGCCCACTCGAAGGGAAAGCCGTTCACTTTGGATTGAAGTTGGATGTGTGTTAGAGACCTGATTCTCTATACAGCTTTGGACAGTTGTTTTAAGACTTAGGCTAGGGGCTGGTTACTACCTTATGTCATCATGAGGTCAGTACATAGGATACACAGACAGTATTGGGTGAAAACTAGCTTATTAGTATGAGGCTAGCAGGTAACACTTTTATTTCCCTATATGAAAGATGGTGGTGGGCCAGGCATGCATAGAGACAGAGAAGAATGATCTAAGTGGTGACGAGTCCTGTCAGACACATAGAAAGCAGTAATTCCCTAGATTGCTATGTTTCTGTTGCAAATTTCCAGTCAACTTTGCAGGTCCCCAGTAGAGTCTTGTTTGTTCTTTTGAAACAGGATCTCACCTGTTTCAAAATCCTGACCTGGAACTTGCTATGTAGACCAGGAAGGAGTGCACCACCATGCCCAGCTTCTAGATAGAGCCTTAGGTGTGCTGTCTGATGAGTTGTTCTGCAGTCGGAGGTTGGATTTGGTGTTCGCTGGCAGAGATTAGGAAAGCAGTGGCAGCTTCTCTCAGTGAAAACTGCTAGAGGCGTGAGAGATTGAAGGGCAGCCTTGATGGGAAGCGTCTAATGGGGTGGGTGGTATTCGAATTTAGGCTACTCTAAAATGTCATTGAGAAAACACATGGTCACAAGATAGCCATCTTGGCCACTCAGGAAGCTTTTTTGGGATTGAAACTTACATTACAACATCATTCCATTACGTACTTGTGATGAAGTTGTTGTGGTTTGCCCTGGAGTTATCTGTATTTTGATGCTAATTCCACTGTCCCAAGGTCAGCTGCCTAGTCGTGTACTCAGGACTTAGATGACTTGACCAGAACCTTCTCCCCATTGAATTTGTAAAGTACAGGTGAGGGCAGGTACAGGATAGAAGGAGGCCTGTCATTGGACAAGAAGGAAGGATGGGTGGGAGAGAAGTTTGAAGGAAGAGGAGGAGACTGGAACGGAAAGGAGGAGAGACAGGAGGGACAGGGAGAGAGGCTGTGGCAGGACAATATAGCAGGTGACGTTAAGATTCCGCTCTGTGTATTTACAGTATGTGTTATTAACGTTCTTAAGGGATGGATGGTACCGGGCTTTGTACGTTTAGGTGGGCAATTATATCTTATCAATTGGGCCAAAGGTTATTGTGTTGTGTGTTCTTCTATGTGAGGGTTTGAGTGTAGGAAAGTGTGCGGCGGCTGGAGACAGTGGGCTGCTGCCGAGGAGTTGGGATGTGTTTCCGCCAAGATATCCAGCAGACATCTTGGGGCACCGCAGTGTCGGACCTGGTGGGGATAAAAGACAACCAAACTTTTTTTTAATTTTTTATATTTTTACAACAACATGAAGTCACCTGGGAAACATTAAATTTTAGCAGGTTATTGACATAAAAGAACATGTGACAAGTTTTGGGAAGACTTCTACTAAGGCAGTTTAAGGCATTTCGGAACTTAACATTTCCCAGTGTCTAGAAACCTTGTCCTAGAAATGCTTTCCCCGAGAATTGGGAACAGCTTGGCTATCTTGCCTGTGCGAGACGAGAGGGCCAGCAGTACAGTAGGACGCAACACTGTGGCCTGCATCTCAGGGGTCAGCCTTCCGTCCTCTCAGATGTGGGGCTTTTACTCTCACTGCCTCTTCTCCAGGTTCAGAGGCCTTTGCTTCCAGAATTACTGCCCTGGGTGGACATGGAGCTCGTGGTAGTGCTTGTCTGTCATGTTCAAGGCCTCATGTTTGATCTTCAGCTCTAGAAAAATATTATAGGTTGTTTTGTTCTAAATTATAGTTGTTTGTGTAGTTAAGGAAACAGAATTGGAATAGAAAAGCTTGTGAGACCAGTAGAGCCTTGAGGTAAGGATTTTTACTCAGTACAGATTCATCGTGTGGCAGATAATTGTGTTTGTGAGGCTCTAGCCAGAATACAGTACTTGTCTTGCTGTTTGTGTTTGAGAGACAGGGCCTCCTGTATTCTAATTTGTATGGTGTTGGGATCAAGCCCATTTATGTGAGGCAAGCACTGTAGCAACTGCACGGCATCCCCAGCCCTCAGGACAGCACTTCTGACATCTTTGGGGAACACTTGTCTGTCCTCAGGCCACACGAACGAACATCGTCTTTATAATGTGTGGAAAATCACGAGTGAAGCCATTGATGAGCTGCATCGGTCACTGGAGTCTTGTCCTGGGAAAACTGCAGTAGCAGAAGACCCAGCTGGCTTGAAGGTGAGCCGGGAAGACTACCGTGCAGGGTGTCCAGCACCCTGGACAGCACTGAAACCTCCTGCAGAGAGGTGCCTCAGTGGCGTCTACAGTGGTTCCTTCTTTTTGTTGACCAGTGAAGATTGTAACCAGCCTTCCTTTTTTAAGTTATAAGGCTGTACATGTCTGTGACAGAGGACCTGTGTGTTCAGTTGGTAGATGCTAGGATGCAAACCAACTGTTATCTGAAATGAGCTACTCGGGGTAGACACATACAAAGCTAATGTGATCATAAGACAAAGAAAAAGCACGGTGCTGCCACGCCTTTAATCCTAGCACTCAAGAGCCAGCGGCAAGTGAATCTCTCTGAGTTTGAGGCCAGCCTGGTCTACAGAGTGAGTGCCAAGACAGCCAGGGCTACCCAGAGAAACCCTGTCTCCAAAAAGAAAAAAAATTGCAGTTGTGTGACAGGCCATATATGAAAAGGATATAGGGAATTCAAAATAATGGTCAGTAAGTAGTTTTATACCTTAAAAAATCGCAGATGTTTAGAGGGCAGAGAGGATCAAAACAACACAGGACAGAAGTGAGGGGAAGACGGGTTGGTATTAGTGGGTGTCATCACTCCCTCACTGGGCGGAGCAGGCAATGGTACGGAGAGTAGGGAGTGTCCCTTGCAGTGGAGCCTGGCATTGACAAATGAACTTAGATGTGAATGTTCAAGGTGTTCTGTTTAATGTTAACTCTATAAAGGTTTGTGAGTGTTGTGAACGTTCGTTGTCCCAAAGCACAACGTAAACTGGAACACAGAAGACCTGGGAGGAAGTCAGTAGTTGAAGAACTATTGCAGCTTGTGACTATCAGTCTAGAATGGGCTGTTGGGTAGAATGGAGAGTCAAATATAAGGATCATGAGAAGGGACAGAAAGGCTAGTAAAAATCAGGTGACCATCTGAAGCTTGGTTGCAGGCAGTAAGAAGTGAAGACTAAAGTGGACTTTAGTGGAGTGGAGACATGGACAGGAGCATCCTAATAGAGGTGCTGAGTGTTAGCCATAGCGAAACCTTCACCATGGTGGACAGGTGAAGCCAGCAACTCGTGGCCACAGCTAGAACACAAAGGGCACCTGTACAAAAGAGTAGAGTGAAGCTGGGTCCAGCATGGCCTCTCATTAGGAATTCATTCTGACATTTGCCTTATGTTGTCAGGTCCCCTTGCTACTGCACCAGAAGCAGGCATTAGCCTGGTTACTGTGGCGGGAAAGTCAGAAGCCACAAGGAGGGATCCTGGGTAAGTTTGGTATTACAGTAAGAGCTGACAGCTATGGGATACTACGAGGGAGGTGTGCCCATTTTTCAGGTGGGAAACTAAAGTGTAGAAACGTTAAGAGCTTGGTTAAAAACACATAGTGTGCCAAAGGAGGTCTTGGAAGCAGCATGGGTGTCTGCCTCGGACTAAGGAAAGAGTGTGTTCCGTGCTGGTCTCCACAGTCCAAAAGCAGTGGAGAGTGAGCCTGGGGGCCAGCCTTCCAGGAGCACAGGCTGCAGCCACAATTGCCAACTGTCATGGCTTCCCTCTGCATGTTCAAGGAAGCTAAGGCTTCCGTCTGCTCAGGTTCAGAGATTTGTGATAGGACCAACAATATTTAGTCTGTCCCACAGCCTTGACGTACACAGATCAAAATCAGCAGAAGGCTCACAGGACAAAATCCTGGGAGCGGCCTTCTGGAGTCTTCGCCTAAGGAAGTCACATGGGTCACACTTACCATCTGAGTAGTAAGTTGGAGGACGTTTCCAGCCAGAGAAGCATTTTGGAAACTTAGTGCCCAGGGAGTTTTCTAGAAGCATGTAGCATAGGCAGTTTCATACTGGCGAGATTCCATCCCACAGGAGGAAAGGTGGTGTTGGCACAGAACCACGTCATGTATACAAATGGTGTGGGCAGTTTTGAAATGTGAGAGCTCTTCTTACATGTTAGTTCCATGAGTAGCCATGACCTAATGTTGGGAGCAGGGCTGGCAGACGTTGGTACACAGGCTGCCCATGTTGACTTGCACACTCAAGTGAACCACTCACTCTACAGGGATTATGTTGAATGACTGTAGGAAACTGGTGAGCTAATCTAAGTGTTGCATATGGTACGAAGAGTAAGTTAGGTACTGTCAGTGGCTGGCACAGGGGCTGTACAGCATAATCCAAGAAGTGTCACAGCTAGTGACTTGGCTCACAGCAAACATTTTTAAAAGCCTGGTGACCCAAGTTTGAACTTTGGAGTCCATGTAAAAAGTAGAAGGAGAGAACTGACTCCACACATGTACCTTGGCATGTGATACTTTTGTGCATGGGCATACACATGCATGCACACATGCATATACACACATATAATGAAGTGTTCAGTTATGGCCTTTGGTGGGTAAAGGAAGCGCATGACAGACTGCTAGACTGGCAGATTAGAGTTCGTCATAGTATATGTTAGCCAGACAGTTTTGCTTTGGCAAATAACAGAAAAACCAGGCACAAAATGGAAAGTGAATCAATCCACTGTTAGATAAACCCACTTAACAGGGAAATTGGGGGGAGAGTCTGACCTCGATCTCCATACACATAGCAGGAGATCATCTTTACGCGGACAGACCTCACGGGGATAGGGGACAGATAGGGATAGGGAGTGGGCCAGTTTCTGCCAGAGGAGTCTTCTCTTGAAGTCATGTTGATCCCTTGTTTCTTATTTCTAGCGGATGATATGGGCTTAGGAAAGACTCTGACGATGATTGCACTCATCCTAACCAAGAAGAATCAGCAGAAGAGCAAGGAGAAGGACAGAAGCCTGCCTGTGATGTGGCTTTCCAAGAATGGTAGATATAAGCATCTTCTGCCATTATTCCCCACTGTATTTGAACCAGCAGAGGGAGGTTTCAAACTAACAAAGGATAGCTTTGCTCATATCTAATTAATGTTATAAAACCAGTACTGGTTACTTTTCTGTGCTATTTCTTTTTTCCTTTTTTGACTCTGGAGTTTTATTCAGTGGGTCTCTCTGGGTTTAGAAGAAGTTGTTGGGCCTCTTGGTGGTGAAGCAGGGCTTGTGCTGTCATGGAAACACACAGTGGGGCAATGGGAACTTGATCTTGTAGTCATGGCTACAATCTCTTTCACCTTCATGATCTGGAAGGAGTGCTGTGGGCACGGTGCAGGACATGGTTTCACACTATGGTGTGACTCCCGCCAGTGATGGTTAGGTCCCAGTGCTCCCAGTGCATGTTGTGTGTGCCAGGGTGGGCGTCATGGCACAGCCAGACACCAAAGTTCTTCACATGCAGTGCTACTTCTCAAACACTGCCTGTAGTACACTGTCTCCTGGAAGACCTCACCTTCTTCACTGGCGACATGAAGTACTAGGAATGGGACTTGGCCACCGCAGGGTTGGGGGAAAGATGCACATTCAGTACAGTGGCACTGTATAGCACTTCGGGATGGGCAAGCAGCATCCTACTACCTTGTACTCCCAAAGTGTGCCCGACCCCTTCCTGGCAGCTGTCCTCATTCACCGCCATCCTCCTGTGTTATTTCTGATGCTGAGCGCAGTTATAAATGACTTATTTACATTTAGCTTCATCTGGAATTCAAAAAAGTTTTCTGGAGGTAGGTGAGGTTCCAGAACAGTTAGTTCAAGCACAGTAGTTAGTGTTTTCTGTTGATGCTGGGGATAAACTCCTAGGTATATCGAAATGTACCTTTATTCTATTTGTTTCTTAACTGTTTTAAAAATATAGCTTCATGCATATTTTATGTTGATATGTTATCTGTAAATACCATGTAAAGTACTGTGAACATGAGCACAAGTCCTGCTTTGCTTATGTGGTTAAAAGCGTGTAGCTCTCTCTCAGGGCCTGTGGTATACACTGTCGCAGCTGGACCCCGACCCTGCATGGAGTAACACACACACACACACACACACACACACACACACACACACACACACACACGATGAAAAACAATGGTACTAAATACCGTGTGCCAATAGATGGTCTCAAATCACATTTGCGGGGCTAGAGAGATGGTTCAGAGGTTAGGAGCACTGGCTGCTCTTCCAGAGGTCCTGAGTTTAATACCCAGCAACCACATGGTGGCTCACAACCATCTGTAATGGGATCTGGTGCCCTCTTCTGGTATGCAGGCAGAACATTGTATACATAATAAATACATTTTTCAAAAATGTGATTTAAAAAAAATCACATTTGCTTCTCTTGGAAGAGGCTTTTTCTACTCACTTAAGGCATAGTAATTTGTATTTATATTTTAATGTAGAAGTACATGAAGTTATGGTTTTTTTATAGAAAAACACAAAACAGTAATTCCCTGTAGCAAATCATCTCAGGAGTCCTTAGGAAAGGACCTGCTTCTGTTTCTGGCCACTGTGAAAGAGCATTGCTTTTTTGACTAGGACACACACCGCCCACTTTCCTCCCTGTTCTTAAACTCTAAGATAAATAATTGTTTGGTTTAACAGACTATCTCTTTTATTTCCTATTCTGTTTACTTTGTGTAGAAATAAAACAATAGTAAAAACTACTGATCGAAGGGATAAAGTCATCAAGAGAAATCATCATGTTCAAGGCTGGTCAGTGAATGTAACTAGGTATGGATCTCTTCCTCTAGATTCCTCTGTCTTTACTTCCACCGGAACACTAATCGTCTGCCCCGCTTCCCTGATCCATCACTGGAAGAATGAAATAGAGAAACGTGTGGACAGCAATAAACTCAGAATCTATCTCTACCACGGGCCAAACCGGATTCGGCATGCGAAAGTGTAGGTCGGAAGTGCTTGGCCGTGTGTGCAGCCCACTGAGGGAGCCCTTTGCCTTTCTGCTCGCCCGGTTCTTCAGAGCTAGTCTTAGTGTGGAGACTGAGGACAATTTTCAGCCTAATTATCAGGCAGCTTGCTTTCAAACACATGTCAAGGTTTAGCAGGTTCACTTTGCCATGTGCTAGTCACTGTCCCCAGCCAACGCTGCAATAGGAGGAGCTTGTAATGCCTGAGTTGCCTTCGAGGTAGCAGCCACATTCCCTGGTAAACCCTGGGCAATGAGGAATGTCAGGGTCTCTCTCTTGGACACTGAAGGCCTGAGGCTAGATAGAATTCCTCTTCCATTTCCCTGAGTGTGAAAGGAAGCACTTAGTCTTATACGCCATCTTGGTAGCACTCTGTCAGTTACCTGCTGTGGGCTGCGTGGATGCGAGCATGTTTGTGACTGTATTTTTATACATAGACTATTCAATAAGATTAAGTGTCAGGGTTTTAGATGCAGAATTGTTAGCTTTAACTAAACATTCTTGAAAAGGGATGCTTGGGAGGGAGGAAGATCACCCCAGATCTTTAGTTTTTGGGTTTTGGGGATCAAATACATAGGGCTTACCAGTGCATTCTGGGTAAGCACCCTAGCACTGGACTAAGCTAGACCTGCCTGTTAACTTCAAGGAACTGTTTTCTGTTTCTGACTGGGATGGGTGGCTTGGAGGCACATACTCGCTCTTTCACTAGGATGAGAGCATTGTTGTTCTTCCCAGGTCATCACGCCCAGCTTTGCTACTGCATATTTGTACTCACAGACCAGTGTAGGAGCCATACCAGTTTGGTGACATTTTATTTTTAAATATGTATTTTTTAATTTTTAAATGTTAATTTTTTTAACTTTTAAATATTACTGACTTAATGTATGTGAGTGTTATATATGTATGCCACATGCATGCAGGTACCTGCAGAGGCAGAAGGTGCTATCAGATTCCCTGGAACTGGAGTTACAAGTAGTTGTGAGCCATGTGATGTGCCGGGTACTGAACCCTGGTCCTCAGTGAGAGCAGCAAGTGCTCTTAACCTCCGAGCCATCTCTCAGGCCAGACCTGAGTCTGACAGCACAGCGCACATCTGTTCTCACGGTGCGGTAGTGGCCGGACCGGAGCCTTTGCTGGTGCCTGCTTTGCCCTGGATCCTTACATAGAAACATTGAGCTCACTTGACCTTTGCTCTTTGACTTGCACTTTGAACATAACAGCTTGTTACCTCAGTCACTTATGTTTGATTCTGAGGATTCATAGATGGTACTACCACTTGGAATTGGATACTCTCTCTTAGGTACATAATATCAAATCCATTTGAGTAAGATCCATGCCTTTGGGCTGGAGAGATGGCTCATAGTTAAGAGCACTGGATGCTCTTCCGGTGGATCCAGGTTCAATTTTCAGCATCTACATGGCAACTTAACTCTCTATAACTCCAGGTCCAGGGGACATGACATCCTTACACACACATGCAGATAAGACACTGATGCATGTAAAATAAATGAATAAGTAGATCTTTTTTTAAAAAAATCCATGCCTTTAATAAGAACCATTGTGTGTAAATAATATAGAAAAATTGAATTGAAAGCTTACTACATTTTCCTGCCCAAAACTAAGTTAATGGGTTTTCACAAATCTATTGTAAAGTGGTAGCAAGAACGTACCATTGGCATGGGGTTGACAGTGCTTTGAAGATTTCTTTTTTCTTGAAGACCTGAGCATCACCCACTTCAAATCATTAGATATCAGTTTCCAGCCCTGTCCTACTTTCTGTTCTGATTAAGTCATAGCAAACTTAATAATGACTACAGTTAGACATTTTCCTTTCTGACTCACTGGGTGGTTGCTGTGGTGAAGAGACTGTAAGAATGGTCACATTGGTAGGAGATAGGAAGTCTATAGAAAAATCTACCTCATATTACACACCATACACACACACACACACACACACACACACACACACACACACACACACACACACACACACACACACGGAGAGAGACAGAGCTCATGTATGTACCAAGCACATAATTAGTCGATGTCACTTCTGCTATCTCATTTTCCCTTCCTAAGTTTGTGTTGTTTTTGCAGTGCTGGGAATTAAACTGAGCCCTGAGCATACTGGCAAACGCCCTACCCCTGAGCTGTCCTTTCTCCCTAGCTGCCCAGGCCTGTGGCAGGCACCAGGAAGAATTGTTTACTGTTTGCTTTTTGTATCCATGCAGCCTCTCTACATACGACATCGTGATTACTACTTATAGCCTTCTGGCCAAGGAGATTCCTACAGCAAAGCAAGAGGGAGAGGTCCCAGGAGCAAACCTCAGTGTGGAGGTGAGACCTAGGGAGACCAGGGAGGTAGAGGAAGAGCCACAACTAGACTAATGGGAGAGGTGGCAAAGGTATCGTCCTGCAAGGAGAGGAATGTTCCAGAGAGTCCACCTGTGGGAATGAGTCCTTCTTCCTTCTGCTCTTTTATTCTGGACAAGCACCACAGTGGTAAATTATTAGTACTTGGCACAGAGTTCAGCTATTTTTTTACAAGCAAAGAAACATACACTGTAATTGTAATAATCACTCATGCGTGCCGAATCGTCTGGCTTACTATTTTTATCTTAGACTAAGTGTCGTATACACTCATGTATTGTCTTTTGTGTTTTGTATGCACTAACCTGTCATTGCCTGCCTTCCTTCTACCTCTGAGATAAAAACCCAAATCCATTACATAATGTCTAAGGTACCTTACGGTGTGGCCTCTCTCTCCTGTACCTCCCTTTTCTCAGGCGAGTTCCTAACACGTTTCTGAACTGCCTGTCTCCCCTGGCATCTCATGCTCACACGGTTGTAGCTCCCTGTTTATCCAGATGGTCTGGAGGCTCTGCTGTGTTGGGGGAAAGACTCCATGGTCCTGTATCGAGTGACTTCTGCATAGACTTCATATTCTTATGACATTCTTCTCTCTTGCGAGAGTTTGAGCTCCTTCAGGGTCTGAGCTGGCCTTTCTGTTTTTGACTTAGTGTCTTACACCTAAAACTTGGCACATAGGAAGATTTAATAAATTTGGTAAATAATTTACTGAGTGAATTTTCAACCTTATACCTAGTAGATTCCTGACTAAACATTATTAATGCTGCTGTGGAATGTGGGTGGAGAGAATCAATGAGAACTCAGATTACAAAGCATTTTACCCTTGGGTATATTCTGTTTGGAGTCAGACTCTTAAGGGACCATTTATTTGACCTTTTTGAGAGGTTCTACGCTTGGTCTCTAAACATAGTTCGGTGAAGAGTCTAAGGAAGTTAGAGGGTCAGGTGGGCCCCCAGGTTATGTTCCCTCCTCGTGAGGACACATGCGTGTTCCCACACTGGTGTTGGATCCTGCTTTGTTCCTTCCAGGGCATCTCAGCACCTTTGCTTCAGGTAGTCTGGGCCCGAATCATTTTGGATGAAGCTCATAACGTGAAGAACCCTCGAGTACAGACGTCCATTGCTGTGTGTAAGCTCCAAGCCCAGGCCCGGTGGGCTGTCACTGGAACCCCCATTCAGAACAACCTGTTGGATATGTATTCACTAATGAAGTGAGTGTCACATTAATGTGACCCTGTCCCTAGTCTATAAACCTTCATCATTATTTCATGCCTTGGGATGAAGCTCTGGTGTGTCCAGATTATCTTGTGTGGCAAGTGACCAGCTTTAAAGGCAAAGAATGAATATTCATGTTAAATTATAAATGGTTCTTAGGTTGATACAGTATTTTATATTTTTGCAAAAATACAGAGCAGCTTGAATCAATGGAAACTAAGGTCACCATTCTTCAGTCCCAGGGCTGTGTTAGGTTACTTGCTTTAAAATACATGGACCAGGGCAGGACTGCAGTGTATTTGAGGCAAACAGAAAAGAATGCTGATTTTAAAAAGCTAGCTTTTGCCCGGAAACCGGGAAAGGGAATAACATTTGAAATGTAAATAAGAATTACTCAAGTTAATAAAAAAAAAAAAAAAGCTAGCTTTTTCAGATGAGCCCATAAAAGTCTTTGGAGTTTCTTTGCTAGCATTGACGCTTTGATAACAAGTTCTAGCTGTTCGTTATACGTCCTGTTGTGGCTGTTGACGTTGTTCCTGTGAAGTGTACAACTCTCAATGTGATTTTCCTCATTTACTCGGGCTTTTGGCCTGTCAAGCAGACATGGCTATGGCATTCGTTTTCAACCTGACCTGGTGTATTCCTGGGCTGGGAGGACAGGGCAGCAGTCTTGACCTGTTCTCATCTGGTGTCTTATGTGGAACCCTAATTCCATCCTCTCCCAATCTCCTTTCCCGCTCTGTCTTTCCTGGCCTTCAAAAAGGTTTCTCCGCTGCTCCCCATTTGATGAGTTCAGTCTTTGGAAGAGTCAGGTGGACAATGGGTCAATGAAAGGAGGGGAACGGTTGAGCATTTTAACCAAGAGCCTTTTGCTGAGGAGAACAAAAGACCAACTGGATTCCACTGGTAAACCTTTGGTAACCAGATTTCTGCCTATCCCCGGGGAGGCCAGGGAGGGAATGTGATCCTCACCTAAACCACTCAGTGTCAAAGCCTCCTTTTCTTCTGAGGAGACTCCTCAGAGCAGTCCCTGGTGCTGCGTTAACTCAGTCCTTTCCAGGGAAGAGGGGAACCACTGTCCGGAGACTGGGGCAGAGGGCCAGCCTGCTGGGTGTGCTCTGAAGTAAACCGTGGTTTACAGAACTTCACTCCAGCTCCCTCTTCTCATCCCCCAGGTGCCCCTCCCTGCACGGAGCTGTCAGCTGCACCGTTTAAAGCTTTCTGAAGATGAGCGGGCTGTTTATGACGTCTTTCTTGCAAGGTCCAGGTGTGTACCATGAAGAAGCACCTTCTCTTGTGTTTTGTTTTGTTTTGTTTTTTCTTTCTTGGCTTGGGGAAGAATCTAGGCTTATATTTCCTTAAATTTCATATACGACACTGATGTGTTACATCTTTATTTTCCAGAAAACCCTGACTTTCTAGTTCTTTTTAATCCTTTTCCCTTCCTCTTGTCTTATCTCTGTCACTGAAGGCAGAATTTTGACTGCACTTTTAATTTTCTTCTTTACATAGCAATCAGAGGGTATAGACTGTGTCTGCTCCTTTTGGGGTTGGATAATATATTAGATAATGACTCTCTTTGACCTTTGACCTACTACCCAGTATCTCACTGGAGCTTAAATGAAAGCCAGCCCAGGAATCTTACTGTTTGCTCTTTGCACTTTCTCTAGAACTTCTGTCATTCTCAGACTTTTTTCCATTTGCTCCTTCCCATGTGGTACTGTTTGTTTCCAAGAAGACTGTGGCTTTTGTCTTTCTATACTTTATATTTACTATGCATTTTTAAGGTTTTTGTTTTGTAAATTATTATCACTATCATCTTGTGGCTCGTGTTTGCCGTGAGCTGGGCATGACTTAGCCCGTGCATTCTGGATCCTGCAGCGCCGCGTTAGTTAGTGGCTGTCGTATGTGTGTTCTGATAGGTCAGCTCTCCAGTCCTATCTGAAGAGACAAGAAGGTAGAGGCAGCCATCCTGGAAGGAGCCCTGAGAATCCATTCAGTAGGGGTAAGCCAGGGGATACTCAACTGTGAGTAGCTACAGAAGGAAAGTGGGCTTTCTAGCCATTGAAGTGACAAACAGATTATGGGCCTTGGGCATCAGAGAGACCACATTTTACCAAAGCTTGGTAAGCCAGAGGAAAATACACTGATCTGAGAGCATGAGGACTTCCCTTTGCTCCCTAAGTCTCCGTGCTTTAGAACACAGGCATGCCTGCCGAAACCCAGTGTGTCGTTGACTCCATAAAGGACGTTTTAGCCCTGTCAAGAGGGCTCCGCTGGTAAGGGTGCTTGTGCCGAGCCTGGTGACCTGAGTGCAAACCCTGGGCCCCATGGTGCAGAGCCAGCTCTTAATGGCTGCCTTCTCACCTTCATACATATCCGCCACACATACCACTTTTGGTTGTTTGTTTGTTTAAGTATGTTATAGCTAAATTATTGAGTGTCAGATCAAAAAAAGTTTAAATAGCTTGACTCAGTTCCCAGTTCTTCCCCAGATCTCCCTGATTTAAATCTCGTACTGTTTCCTGGACTTGTCTTCTCTCTTGGCAGTGGCTCAGGAGTTCGGGTCCGGTGTGCCCCAGCGCTCCACTGCAGCGGACTCACGGAGACCCAGCACCGTCCATGTCCTGTCCCAGCTTCTCCGGCTTCGCCAGTGCTGCTGCCATCTTTCTCTGCTGAAGTCGGTGAGACAAGGCCCCGTCTGGGGTCACCGCTACAGTCTGCTGTAGCCCGGATCCAGGTTCCTCAGTCAGGAAAAGGCTGGTCTGCAGCGCTCTTCTGTGGGAGGGAGAAGGAGCGTGCTGCTTACACTTTACTTTACGTTAGTGCTTATTAATGCTCAGGATTTCCATGGCTACGCTTTTTTATTGTTTGTTTGGTTTTAGGCCAGGAAATGACATTTTGTCAAGGGAACCATTTGTGAGTGCTTTGGTATCTCAGAGTGTCATAAAGCTTGTGGAGTTTCTGATGTTCAGCATTGGGATGTATAAAATCTCAAGTACAACCGGGAAGCTTGCTTTTACACTAGCAGAGGTGTATCTAGAATTCTAATTTATCGTGGACTCATTTCAGAAGCGTAGCTCTGTACTTGATTGTCAGCTGAGTGAACTCTGAGAACAGAGTGATCATGCAGTCCGTTCACAGGTTTATAACTTGCATCATGTACTCTACCTGGTGAGAAGTTTCAAGGCCATGCTTTCCACAGGGCCTTTTCTGTAGTGCTAGAGATGAGTCTTTTACTCTGGACTGTTGGAAATCAGGTATACAAAGGCTTGCCAGCCCACTGCCCTGTGTTCCCATCTCCTCCCTTTCTTCCAAGGCCCTGGACCCCAAGGAACTGGAGAGCGAAGGCCTTGTCCTATCCCTGGAAGAACAGCTCAGTGCTCTGACCTTGTCCAAAGTCGATGTCTCAGAGCCGTCGCCCACCGTCAGCCTTAATGGCACATGCTTCAAGGTGGAGCTTTTTGATGACACACGAAGGAGCACCAAGGTACTTTTGTCACCTCTCTGCTTGACAACAGATGGCATTACCTTTCTCCCTGTGTTGGACTCCTCATTGTGCACACGGAAAGAGCTTATGAGAGGAGACGTAGAAGGTCAGAGTTTAGATTCCCCCTCTAGTCTTAAAGCCTCACTTTGTCACAGAGAACCCTAAAGCGTCCATCCTCTTTTCATACCATGTGGGGTCCAGGCATTGAACTCCAGGTGTCAGACATTCAGCAAGCACAGTTCCCTGCTGAGGCATCTTGCTGGCCCTTAGATACAATTTTAGAACACGAGCCTGGCTATTTACCATAAGTAACTGGGAAATCAGCCCTGAATGGGAGCAGACTGTACTCTAGCAGTTAGAGTGCTGTCCGTGCCTGATACTCAGGTAATGTTCACATGGCTTCTCAACACAAGCCCATGAGTAGAATCAAACCATGCTAGGCTTCATGTACGCAGGGAACGGCTTAAAGCCAGCAAGGCTCTTTTGCTTTTTTCTGTGAGTGTCAGCTAGACTCCTGCCTCTTCCAGAAGCACAGGAGAGAACCATGCATGTGTTCAGGTCTGCAGAGGATCTGATGTCCTGACAGCAAAGGACGGTTACAAAGCAATGATTGTGCAGTGTGATCAGAACCATGACAGTAGAAACAACATGGAACTGGCTAGCCCACACTAAGATGGGGGGGGCTTTCAAAGGCAACACCCATCATACCCCAGCAATATGGCTCAACGAAACAGGAACAGTGACGGTTCCAAAGAGACATGCTAATGTGGGAGAGAGTCTCCTGGGGTCCTATCCCTAGCAAAGAACTATAGGCAGCCAAAGACCATAGACTGCTGAAAGATGGAGCAGTCTCTCCCAGGGACGAGGCCCCTAACTGGTTATCCAGCTCAGAGTGGTTAGCCCTAGAATCATATATACACAAGCCATACTAAAGAGACTAAGTAGGCTACGCTTACATATTTATGTGTGTATAACAATAATAACTAGAGACCATCGATGTAAGAGGGAGTGGAGGGTGCGTGGGAAAGGTTGAAGGGAAGAATGGCCATGGGGAAGTGATGTAATTATATTTTAATTAAAGATTAGAAGAGAAGTCTCTAAAATAAAATTTAAAAAACAACATGCCATGAAGCTGGCATGGAAAATGATATTCTAAAGTAGAGGGAACAGGTGTGGCCTATCGGGTGTAGAGTTCAGCATGATTGACATGTCCTTTGAGGAGTGCATAGTGAGCGGTGACCAGCGCAGAGGTCAGAGCGGCAGGGACCTAGCAGGTGACATTAGACACATAGGCTTTAGCCTCAGTAGCATGGCATAGGAGGAGGAGGGCAGCCAGCTTACACTTAGCAAACAGCTTTCCAGCTGCAGCAGAGTGATAGACAAGCCGGAAGCACAGAGGCGCCCAGGAAATTGCTTCTGTAATTCAGGGGGAGAAGAGAGAAAAGTAAGTGGCTTAAACTGCAATGTTATGTGACTTTCCCAGGTGTCTTCTCTGCTGGCAGAACTGGAGGCAATCCAAAAAGGCCCAGGGTCCCAAAAGAGGTGAGTGGCATCTCACTGCTTGCAAGGGAAGTTGAGGCTCTTGGGTCTTAGCTTAGGTCATGCCCCACAGAACACACTCAGGCTATGGTGTAAAGTCCTGTAACTTCTAATGAAAACACTGTGATGTGTATCGAATGAGATCCCTGGCTTACTCCTGCTGTGAGGATCTGGCTAAGGTGATACCTGAAACAGTAGAAGAACAGACTCGTGGGACGGGAGCAGGGAGCAGGGCAGGGCTGCTGCTGGGCTGCTTACCTGGGGCTTAGAGCTCTTTGCTGTATGTCACATGTGTAGTGTAGCACACATGCACACAGATACGGCTGTATGACACAGATGCATTTGTATACATGAAATAGTTCCTCATAAAATTGTTGAAGCTCTGATTAAGACCTGTGTCGGATGAATACCTAGCCGCTGCTGTGGTGGTCACAGGATGAGTAGCTGCTGTCCCCTTTCTGCAGGGCCACAGGTTTTTGGATGAACCCTGAGACCCCAAACAAAGGACAGTGGACATCATTACTTTAGCCTACCCAATCCTTTGTTCTGAGTAGCACCAAATGAGACTGGGGCTTAGAAACAGATGGATTATACACTTACACCACGACCTTAAATCACGTGCCTGTATTAGCTTCATGCCACCACTGTGAACGGCCTCCCAGGAGGCTTTTTTAAAGGCCCATGGTTCTGGATGCTTCACTCATGACTGGATGCCCCCATTGGCTTAGGCTGAGGGGGAAAATGGCGTTTGCTGGGGTGCATGTCTGAATAAGTAGTCACGTGACAAGGAGGGAAGCAGGGAAGAAGAGGTGAATTCTGCAGTCTCTTTAGAGGACTGCCTCCCTCTAGGCTCTACCATATAAGCATTCACAGTTCCCCCACACTGCCACTCCAGGGCCACGCCTTTACACACAGGTCCCTGGGGGACACTGTCTGAAGCATGGCATGATCTTGCCCTTCAGGTAACAGGGACTCCTCTTGTGTACATTTTGTAACTAACTAATCTTGAGACTAGTGGGGTGCCGCCTGAGGGGAGACTGCTTAGCCTTTTTGGTTTTGTTTTTCCCCTCTCTAGTGTCATTGTCTCTCAGTGGACCAGCATGCTGCAGGTGGTAGCCCTGCACCTCAGGAAGAACCGACTGACTTATGCCACCATCGATGGCTCTGTCAACCCCAAACAGAGAATGGACTTGGTGGAGGCATTTAACCACTCCCAGGGACCTCAGGTACGAGCTGGGCACAGCAGGCCTGTGTGACGGAGGAGCAAGTTGTTCCTAGCTCTAAAGCAGGAGAGCGTAGCAGCTTAACGTAGAAAGATATTCTGCCTTGATCCCTCCAAATGTTTATATTTTATTAGACACTGCAGATCTGTGCCACAGTGCACGAATGGTCTGGGAATAAACTGAAGAGTCCGCAGGGCAGGCTGAGATGGGGGCTCTTTGCAGAGCAGTAAGCCTTGCAGGGTGCATGGCTTTTGATAGGAGATGTGGGCAAGCAGGGCCCTGGAGTGGTTAAGAAGGATTTAGGACGTACTAGCTGAGTGGAAGGAAGGGTGATGTAGCTGTGGGGGAGGGGATGGTCTCAAGACCAGTTAGAATTTAATACAGAGTTGACCACCCAAGGATCTCAACTGCAGCGCTCACATACTGTGGCAGTCGACCCTCCTGTGAGAGGGGAGGATTGTTTGCAAAGGTGAGGTATGGAAACTGGCAGGTTAATGATTCAAAACATTACACCAGGGGGAAATTGGAAAGGAACATGTTTCTCGTGTGTTTTGACCTTTTTGAACTAGAGCTGGAAAGATGCTGGTTACCTCTCTTTCTGTTCCTACAAATACCCCCATAAAGAGAAGGGGCTGCTTTGCGCTTGTGGTTTTGGAGGTTTCGGTGGTCCTGCTTTGGGGCTTCTGTTATGGGCATGTATCATGGCAGCAGTGTGTGGAGGGAAACAACCACACGTCTGGAAAGGAAGTAAAGAAGACAAAAAGCCACGGCCAAGGGAAGTGGCAGTTCCCAGTGCCCTGAAGATCAGTGGTACTGACCCCGTAAATGTTCCACAGCCTTTGATCTAGCGCCATGACAGGGCCAAGTCTTTGCCGTTTGACTTTTGGGGCACTGAAGACCCCGACTGGCAGCTGCACTGTAAGACCAGGCGTGTGGAACTTTAATGGCGTGTTTCCTTTTGAAGGTCATGCTGATCTCCCTCTTGGCTGGCGGTGTTGGACTCAATCTGACTGGAGGAAACCACCTTTTCCTTCTTGACATGCACTGGTAACTTCAGGATGTTCCTGTCCTAGCATCAGGGAGAGCAGTGGCAGAGGGCAGCATCTGACAGTGCCTTTTAGAAAGTCATGGCGACATTCTGTATGGCCCTGTCTAAGGGTCATGTAAGGCTGGCTGATGGTCCAGGACTGCTGAGGGACTATTTCATGGCTACTTCACGATTTTATTGTTTATTAGCTTAAAAAAATATTAACATTGTTTCTCCATAAAAACAAGGAGCATCCAGACAGTGGTGGTGAAGTCTTTAATCCCATTATTTTGGGAGGCAGAAGCAGGCCGATCTCTAGAGTTCGAGGCCAGCCTGGTCTACAGAATGAGTTCCAGGACAGCCAGGGCTACACAGAGAAACCCTGTCTCAAAAAAAACAAAACAAACAAACAAAAAACCAAGGAGCACAGTTTTGCTTTTTTTGTTTGTTTGTTTTTGTTTTGTTTGTTTTCTCATGACTGAGCTACGTCAATCAGTTCGATGTCTGTTTTTCCAGACAGTTTTTGAGGAGTCAGGGAAGTTGCAACCTTAGATTAGAAACCTTACTCCAGAAGGAAGAAGAGGGGTTTCTAGTTGTGATGGTGGCTTCCCGAGGGGTGTGCCACCAGTCAGTGCCTTGGTTTGTGCCCCTCCTGCATTGGACAGATGAAGTCTCACAGTGCCAGGCTCGGATCTTCTGCCTGTGCACATGGTTGCTGTTTCGGGTGGGCTTTGTTTCTCTTGCTCTGCAGTTCTGGGGCTGAGCCCAGGGCCTTGCACACCTAACCCACCTTTCCTTCTTACCTTTTACTTTGAGACAGGGTTTCACTAGTTGTGCAGGCTGGCCTTGAACTAGGTCTGTTGTCCAGGCAAGCCTGGTATTGCTGTCCTCCTGCTGCAGTGTTTAAATAGCAGGGATGTCAGACCCATACCATGATACTTTGTCTAATTCTTCATGCAGCCTCAAATGGTGCGAAGAGGCCAACTTGCTAACGTTGTAGAGAATGGTTTCCTTAGGATTCTTACATACACAGACGTGAGAAAAACATGCTAGGAATTACACCAGTCTTGAGATGGAGAAATATTACCCCGATTCTAAAGAGGTAACATGAGGTTAATTTAGAGTTGATAATGAGACTTTCTACCTCTTTAGTTGACTTCACTGAACAAGTTGAAAGAAATATTTGAGACTCTTAACCAGCTCTTAGGTTTCTAAGTAGGTTCTGAATCCTGCTGGTTAGGGAATCTCCAGTCAGTGCTCCAGGACCGAGTGAACTTCTGTAAGCGTTTCAGGCTTTGCCGGGCATATAGGTTTCTGTGGCATATCCTTTGCTGTGTGTTGTGTGTTGTTTTCTTAAGCCTCTTTGAGAAGGTACTGACCACTTTTAGTTAGAGAAGCACACAGAGGTGGACTGTCGTTTGGAGCTGGCAGTAGGCCATGGTTTATCAGCCCTGTGTAGCATGTCAGTGTCTCTGAGTTACATCTCTCCTCAAACAGGAATCCCTCACTTGAAGACCAGGCTTGTGACCGGATTTACCGAGTAGGGCAGGAGAAGGATGTTGTCATACACAGGTAAGCAAAGGCACCAGCCCCTTCCTGTGTGAAAGAAAGCCTTGCCTGGGGCGTGGTGATTGTAGCACTAACCATTCCGCAGGCACACCTGAGGAACCCTAGTCAGGAGGAAATGACGCTGTCTGGTGTAGCCTTGCTGGTCTTGGCCAGAGAGCAAGGCTGCATGGTAATAAACCAAAGCTCACCAAGGAGGTAGCTGTGGAAGGTGTCCTCCATGCCCACCTCTCCTCTTGTCTTTTTTTAACTTTTAGTATGGTATAATCTCAGTTATAAAGAAATGACCAGAAAGTTCCTCCTGAATCCGTGTGTGTGTGTGTGTGTGTGTGTGTGAGAGAGAGAGAGAGAGAGTGTGTGTGTGTGAGAGAGAGAGGGAGAGGGAGAGAGAGAGAGAGAGAGAGAGAGAGAGAGAGAGAGAGAGAGATAGATAGATAGATAGATAGATAGATAGATAGATAGATAGATAGATAGATGTTGGAAGTATTCAAGTTCAGTGATAATTAGTTTTTCCGTCTTTAGCTCTCTTTTCTGCCCAGAAGTCCCAAATCTCTACTTTTACTTCCGCTGTCTTGTAAACTTCAGCCTGGGTATCCAGATCCCACTAAACATCTAAGCCTAAATGTGCAAGTACTCATCCATCTTCATTCATCAGTTCGTGTGCTCAGGTACAAAGCGAACAGTACAGAGCGCCTGAATGTGCCAAGTATAATCACACCCTCCAGGATAAAAAAGCCAATCTGAAATCTTGCTTCCTCTGCTTCAGTATGTGCGTGTACATTATCTGTGTGAATAGCATCCGCTTGTCTAGCGTACAGGCGGAATCTAGCCCCCCTCCTTTCCCTCTTCCCACACCAAAGCCTTTAGCTGTACTTTGTAAACTTGTAGCTGTCCTTTCCTTCCATCCCCACTGCCAGCTCCCTTCCCTGCTGACTCTTGTCCTCTGCACTGCCAGCAGACGGCTCCTTCTCTCTGAGACGTCACACCTTCTGCAGCAGCTCACCCTGTGATTTCCTCTCAGTGCTTGGCAAGTCAGGGCTAGCCACTAAGGGTCTGGCTCACAGCTCCCGAACTTTTGCCGCCAGTAAACTTGACTGGACAGCAGGACCTTTAATTAAACACACGTGCTCTGAAGTTCAGCCACAGTTCGTACATGTTCTCATCCCTGGGATGTGCCCGCTCCATCCTGCCTAGCGAGCCCCGGTCATCCTAGCTGCCTCACATTAAGACTGAACTCTGATGGCGCCGTCCATGACTGCCCTACACAGATTGCCTTTTGGACCCTGGGCACACTCTTCCTCGGTCACATCCCATAGGATGTGTATGTATAGATAAATGCAGACTACTTAGTTGACACTTGAGTGACAGCAGGGTGACCTCTTCAATTTGGGAAGCCTGGTTATGATATGGATTAGCTAAGAAGTTAGACACTCTCCACTTAAATACACAGACACTGTCAGAAGGTCTTCAGACCTTGTCAACAGCAGAGTTTGGGTAAAAGTTGGGCCACTGTGTTTAGAGAGAAATACCTTCTGTAATTACCCTCACTTCAGAAAGAAAGTATGAACGCATCACGTTAAACAGACATAGTTAGTGAAAGTTGTATGGATTCTCTACTCTCCAGTGTCCCAGGGAAGCAAACAGCCTTCTTTAAAACTGAAGTGAAGTTCAAATGCATGCTTTGGTGAGCCGCTTGACCCCTGATGTTTGTTATCATTCGCTCTTAGGTTTGTCTGTGAGGGGACAGTGGAAGAGAAGATCTTACAGCTCCAAGAGAAAAAGAAAGATTTGGCAAAACAGGTCCTTTCAGGATCCGGAGGACCTATCACCAAGCTCACACTGGCTGACCTCAAGATCCTCTTTGGCATTTAGCTTCCTCTGCTGGTGCTGGTGTGTACCAGGACCTGGAATGGTGCTCTTTCCGTGATCCTGGAGCCTTAGATCTCACCTTACTCAAAGTGAGGCTTGTTCCTATGCCAGGAATTGAGGACAGGTTACCATGTTAGCAAACCAGTCAGTCAGTCATGTCTGTCACGTAGCTTGTGTACTGTGCGCCATAGAAACCAACTGGTTTTTTCAGAATGAAGCCTGCATGTTGGTGCATCCTATAATCCTGGCTCTTACGAAGCAAGAAGATGGGGAGTTTCCAGTTTGGCCTGTTACCTACTCTTTCTCAAAACAAACCACAAGTGCTTTGGAAGCCAGCCATGTAGTCCTTAAGTCCCTGCACTCAAGAGGCTGAGTTTGTGAGTTAGAGGATAGTTTATGCTACAGCGTGAATTTCAGGCCAGCCTGGGCTACAGAATGAGACCAGGTCTTAGAAAAACCAAAGCCAGTGAAAGCCTTGGTGTGAGATGGTCTGGGAGGTAAGTCTGGAAGAACTGCGTGTGAAGCCTTGGTGTGAAGCTCCGCTGTCATCGCGAGCATGGTGGCCAGGGCCTATAGTGCTGGCGCTTTGGAGGCAGAAGCGGGTCTTGAGTCTAAGGTTGGCTGGGAACGGTGAGTGCTTTGGCAGCCTTAATGACACGGTAAGACCCTGTCTGTCAGACAGCCACCGAGCCCTGTGTTGCCATGCTTGGAGCTGATGACAGACCTGGTCTTGTTACCTTGTCTACATAGGCTCTGTCCTGTTTCCCTGCTGGGAGGCTGCTCCTTATAAGCCTCCTTGTGAACTGAGAAGAGGGTAGACCCTGAATCAACCATTGGCTGCCTGAATCCAGGCAGGTTTAGGGTCAAGATATTCCACATATAAACAGATGTTGAGTATTAATCATGGTGTCATCTAGCGTCTGTCATTTAGCCTGTGTATCATGGTTTCATTTATGTGTATCTGCATCAATGTGACTGTGTCAGTTTCATCACTGTATCATTTGGTATCACAGTATTTCTGTCATAAATATTTGCATTATTTAATGTTTATGTCCATTTTAGTTGCCATTGGCATTTAATACAGTTGTGTCATTTAGTTTCTGCCATTGTACCACATTGTGTTATCATTGGTATAGTCTTAATAAACGCCTTCGGCAGTGCAGAGAGGCGATGTGTTCACCAAACCCCGTCTCCTTTTCCTCAGAGCACCAGCGACCACTTGCTGCAGGTAGGGTCCACATTACTGAGTTCTAGCTGGTGGAGCATAGAGAGAAGTGATGTAAGGAAACAGGACATCCTGTGTCGCTTTCCAAATGTTTCTTCTTGCTATTTCTGTGAACCCGCTGGAGGTACAAACTAGAGAGAAGAGTTGTGGCCTTAGGAAGGGTAAATGCCACTAGACCAGGTTTTCTTTTACAAATGTTTGAGAATTTCATACTCTATCCCCCACCATTGCTTTTCCCTCCCACTTGATGAACTCCATAAACCCACTGAGTCTACACAATGCTGACAGAACGTACACAGGGCCATGCACTGAACACTGGCAGCCTATCAGAGGTTGCATCCCTGAAGAAAATGACCCTTTCCCAACAGCCATCAGTTGCCAGGAGTTCTTATGCACTGGGAATTTGTAAGGCCCTCTCCCATCCACGCCAGGACCTCGCTGTCATGATCTTATGTGGAAGTCATGTGTTCATGTGTGCAGTGGCCTTTCATGTCCAGAAAACACTGTTTCAGTGGTCCTCCACTGTCTCTAGAAGGATCATGTAAGAGGAGGCAGAAAGAACAGGGATTCTTTGGACCATCAATCATTTTGTCAGAGTTGGACTTAGGTCCTCAGGTGTCTCTCTTTCACCCACCTCACCTCCACTGGGCTGTGCCATGGTGGAGAAATTATCCTTTCAGTCTGGAGTTGGGCTTTGCTGCCTGGTATACAAAGGGAGACTTGGTCACTAGGAAACCAATTACAGTAGTTTCATGACACTGCTAACTTCCACTAGGAAAACAAAACACCTTCCTGATAAGAACTGTCCCTGTTGAGTTGGCTAAAGGCATGAAGCCTAAGTTCCCCAGTCAGGTGCCTGAGATGCTATGATCTATTTCAGAAAAGGCTCCTTGTGTGAGCGGGACCCAAAGGCTTAAAAAAGGAAAGATCATGCACGCAGGTAGTCAGACTCAACTCTAGCACTCTAAGTTCTAGTTCTGGTCTCACCTAAAATTCACATTTGGGTCTCCTCATTTGTAAGATAGATCTTGTTTTCAGAACTTAATGGCTACAATAAGATTTCTGATGAAGGGCTGGAGAGATGGCTCAGCAGTTAAGAGCACTGAATGCTCTTCCAGACATCCTGAGTTCAATTCCCAGCAACCACATGGTGGCTCCCAACCATCTGTAATGGGATCTGAGGCCCTCTTCTGGTGTGTCTGAAGACAGCTACATATAAATTTAAAAAAAAAATTAAAAGATTTCTGGTGAAATGAAGACAGTAAGTTACCCTTTTGAAGTTATGAGATCAAAGGAATGATAGAGACGCTTGAGAAGGAATGGCTCTTAGCCAGCATGACCAAGTCTGACCCGGCCATTAGCCAGCTGCCATAGGCTAGTCACAGGTCCCCCGGCATCGAACCTTTCTGTATGGTGTACGAACTGGTATATATTACATATGATGCCTAGAGCTTTAATATACATAGTTTAACTTCCTTTACCTGGCCGGTCAGTGATGTCAGTGCTGTCCATCTGGGAGATGAATGCCGTGAATGTCCACTCCGAGCACCGTTTGACGGAGTCCTAACTTTCAAATTTAAGTCTTTATTTGGAGAATAGAGAGGCTAACCCACATTGGAGGCCGGTTAAGAAATGCCTCTGAAACAGGCTCCCCCTGATATCTTAAAGACTTCCTTCATCCTGTTCTGGGGGCAAACTAGCAAAGCTTCCTCATGGTAACAGAGGCAGGTAAGTGCTCCTACCAAAGTGAGCTGCTCGTGATGCCCGTGGGCATGGAGGATGTAGAACTTCCTGGTGGGAGGACTTTACCAAATGTGTTCTGTGCGTGTCCTTCTGGTGTCCACCTCAGGTGTAGGTCCATTTCGTTCTGTGGTCCTGAGGGTTGAATCTAGGTCGGCATGCTACCAAGCACTCTTACTGGGCTGCTTCCCATTTTATTTGTTTGTTTGTTTGGCATTGACAGTTGGGTCCTGGCTTCATGCACACTGGGCAGGCACTACACTGAGCTGTACCCCAGTCTTCACATTCATTTAGTTTGTATGAGTCCTTATTATCCTTGTTTCATATATTTTGAGATAGGATCTCTTTGGCCCAGGCTGATCTTGAACTTGTAGTAACCCTATTGCCTCTGCCATCTCAGTGCTAGGATTAAAGGCACCCACCACCCTGCGTAGCTCACCAATCAATTTCTTTGTAAATGATGAGCTTGTGCCCCAAATCAATAGGCAGCACCTCACAATGTAGTGACCTGATTGAGGTGCTCTGCTGAGTCCTGCTGATGTCACCAAGCCCTCACAGGACCCTCTACTGCCGGTTTCTTTTCACAGTCACCTGCCTACTTCATGTGAGTCAGCCATGAAGAATCTGAGGCAATAACCCTTTCTAAATCCTAAGACGACATGTGGGTACTAGTGACAGTGCTGTGGGACAATGCTAGAGGTAGCATACGGAGCACGGGTACAGGTGGCAGCCCCAGCTGAAGAGTTGTCACCAAGGTACACGTTCTCAAACGCCAGGTTTACAAGGGTTTCCTTCATGGAGGCTGAGTTGACTTTTCTCTTGAATGTTGATCAAGTAAGAGCGTGCAATGCCCCATGGCCAGGTGGTATTCTAGGCCCTCTAACTCCGTCCAGGACTCCTTGACATGCCATTGGGAGCAGCAGTGGCAGAATGATGCCTTTATGAGATGTGACCCCTTCTCCGTCAATCATGTGGCTTAGGGTTGTTTTGTTGTGGTTTTGTTTAGTTTGACTCAGGGTCTTGCTGTACACCCTGCCGCCCAGGCTGCCTCTGCTTCCTGAGTGCTTGGATTACAGGCACGCTCCTCCAGGAATCTTCCTCTGTGCTTTACCGTGGCTCCTTGTACACCGTGTTATTTCCTCGAAGGTATCTCTTGCTCAGTGACCTGGCTCTCTGCAGGACTCCCACGTGAAGTCCGACTGCCTTACACTAAGGATAATGTGGGCCCCCAGTACCATGTGGCCTGTTCTCTGAAGTCCTGTTTGGTGCTTAGGAGCTGCGTTTACGGAATGGGATGCTGTACTGCTCTCACACAGCTCCTCGTAGTGGGGTTTCTGGTTTTCAGATAGAACCTGGACAAAAACAACTTGGAGAGAGAGTTTATCTCGGATAACAGCTCCCAGGTCATACTCTATCACTGGGGGAGGTCAGGACAAGAACTGAATCAGAGGCTGTGGAGGAGTGCTGTTTCCTGTCTTGATCTCCATGACTGCTGAACCTGCTTTCTTATTCAGCCCAGGACCACCAGCCCAGGTGGCACTGCCCACATAAATCATTAATCAAGAAAAGGTCCCACAGGCCAGTCTGATGGAGGCCATTTCCCAGATGACCCCAATTCCTGTCAAGTTGACTTTCTAACCAGCACACAGCCCCAAGCCATTGAAAAATAGAGGAAGAAAAAGTGTATGTGCAAGCACAAAGAGATAGAATAGAAACTTGAACTCCTCGGGCATATAATCTATATTAGAATGTTTTCATCAATAAACATGAAATTAGGGCTAATCAGGTACACTATGCTACAGGAGCCCCTAACTGAGGGATGGAGAGGAAGTGTAAACAGGCTGTTGGAGGGAGGGAACAGGTAACAGCCATGGGCTGTGCCTACTATCTTCAGTGCTCTCTACCCAGCTCCCACAGCTACTTCTTAGTGTAGGTGGATGTCCAAGAAAGGAGGGGTGAGGAGCATTTCTGTTGCTCAGTGCCTATACATTAAGTGAAATATATATCTCAAGCACCTACTGTGTGCAAGGCCCTACTAAGCACTCTGATTCGAAGGGGAAGCAAAGTCAGCATACGCCTACCTTCCTGAGGCTTAGCACTGAGCATTAAGACACCTGTCACTTGCTGGCGAGAGCTGTGGTGGAGGACCTATGTAGCTGAAGGGTTCATCACATAAACTGACCTATGAGAGCTTTGGGGAAGTGATGAGGAATGCCTTGTCAATATGTAGGAACTGACAGAACACAGTGGCATGCCTCCTCCTCTGTTCTGCTTCTAATGGCTTTGTCTTATCCAGCCACACCTGACTGCGCCTCCTCTGGAGTAATGGTGAGCAGTGATTGCAGAGGGAGGAGGACGGGTGGGCTGGCCAAGACTGCCAAGGTGTTTATCCTAACACCCCAGAGGACTGAGACTCTAATTGTAGCTTTTTTCCCTCAGCTGTAATACCAGCCACATCACTTACATCATAAAGCTGTGCCTTCAGCGTGCACAGCTCAAAGTTCTGAAGCACATTTGAAAAACCTCCATTTCTTTCCTCCTTGCTGTAGAGTTTGGGGTTTTTCAGATCACTCTGACTTTCCCATAGATTTTTTTTTTCAGCTGCCAGAGCATCAGGACTAAATCAGGGTAAGACCCCACTATTGTACAAACTAAGGAAGAGCCCAGGCACCCCTACCATCCCCCACAGGGACTTTAAACATTAACAGCTGTTACCAGCCAAGGGGTGTGCTTATGATCTTTAGGCCTTCCTCCCTGCTTAAAAGCATTAGCTGGAACCTGGATGCCCCACTGAAATTAAAGTTTTCCTCTAGAGACGCAGCTTCATCTACAGAAGGCTGTCTGTCCAGTTGTTGCAGCCTCTCCAAGGGAGACCTGCGCGCTCTGCTGCACTGACTCAGAGACACCTGGGGAAGGATGATGTAATCTCAGAGACTTCGTGACAGAAGGCTCCCTAGATGTCTGAGGTAATTGGAAAATCCAAGGCTGGTCCCTTGGGTGTTTACAGTTTATCCAACAAGTTTGATAGAAGGTGAAGACATTTTCCCAAGTGGTGTTTGGTTAAATGAGACATACTTGGGTTGGGGAAAATGGAAGTCATGAAAATATACTAAGTAAAGCCAAATAAAATTCTACCAACTTTGATTTTTATTCATTCAACAGACTATTTGTCTGGACTATGAGTCAAAACCTGACCTGCATGGGGATAATACAGTTTACTAAATGTCAACTCCCTGCCCTCACGGAGCTCAAAGTCCAGTACAGCAGATATAAGACAGTATGTGGCAGCTGGTGGTGAAGCTGGGGCAGGGGGATGCCTTCTCCTGGGTGTGATACTTCTGTTTTATTCAGCATGGTAGGAGGCTCACTAACAGGACGGCAGTTGACACTAGGGCAGAAACTTGAAATCAAGGGGTGTGCATCTTGGAGAAGGACATGTCAGATGGAAGGCGTCACTACAAAGGCTCCAAGATGAGGCTGCTGAGCGTGAGGAACAGCGGCAGGGCCACTGCCTGGACAGAAGACGGAGCTGGGTAGGAAGAGAAGAACATGGATGGGACCATGTCAGTGACACATGGTAACAGGAAGCCTGTGTACCGACTTTGTTCTGAGTAAGGTGAGGGGACACTGGAGGGACTCAGCAGAACGACCTGATGTGGAAGCGGGCTGGTTAGAAGACAGACAAAGCCTTCTGGTGGGAAGGCTTGGCTTTTCATACCAGGATGGTAGCCGTGGGTGCAGAGAGCAGGAGTCAGATGTGCTGTGAAAGGCAGGCTGATAGGAGTTACCAGTGGTTTGGATATGGTGTGTGACACTCAAGGAGTTTCCAGAGCTGCCCCACCTGAGGACAGACAAGTGTGAGGAGCACTCCAGAAGCCGTTTGGTGCTGGCAGGCAGGAGCAAGTGAGAACTGGACCCTGGAAGTCACTTGAATTTGAATAAGGAGCTTACTGGACACACAAGGGGAGATGAGATGTAAGCCATTGGACATCATCATCATCTAGAGACTGGACCTGGAGGGGACTTGGGAGTCACCATGTGTAGGTGGTGTTTAGGTCAGAGGGGTCTTGGGAACAGAGGTGAGAAATGGAAGGACTGCTCTTCAACCCCACTGAGAGTACAGAGAGCAGCACAGTGCAAGGCTGAGCAGAGGAGCCTGGGAGGGAACGGTGGAGCAGAACACAGGAGTGACCCTCATCAGACGGAGGATGGCATTGCAGGGGGTCAGAACATGCTCCGTTTGCTGCAGAAAGCTGTCCTGCAGTTTAATAAACTGACCTGTGGTCCTACTCAGTGCTGCTAGAACCCATATCCCCAAGATTCTGCCAGACATGCCTCAGGGAGGTGGGGTGGGGCAAACCCACCCTGGCTGAGAACCAGTGACCTCAAAGCAGCGACAGCAAGCTCAAGAGGCACGGACTCTGACTCTGTGTGTGTGTGTGTGTGTGTGTGTGTGTGTGTGTGTGTGTGTGTGTGTGTGTGTGTGGCAGGGCACAGACAGTGAGGAGCAAACAACCAGCTGGAGGGTGGTGAGCAATGGTGTCTTCTGGGAACATCAGATTTTGCTTACAGAAAGGAGCTCGAGGGGAATGTTCCCAGAAAAGGAAGAAAGTATTTTAATGTCTAAAGCTAAAAGAAGGAAATGTAACCTGTGGGGACCTGACAGCGGTCATCTAAGTGCTTCACTTCCTTTGTTTTACCCAAGCCACCACTCCAAAGAGTCACCACTCCCTAAGAGATCTTATAATGCAAATTTCAGTAATTCACTTTAATATGTTCTGAGTTTCCTGCCATGTAAGAATCCAGGAATCCCAGAACACACAAAATGTCTACAGGGAAGACCTTGGCAGGCTGAGGGAGTGCTAGCCGCTAGGGGGTGCCCTGCAGCGTCCCCGCTTTCAGTTGTTGCAGGGTAGAGACACAGCAAAGACCATCTATTAAGTCGGAGCTGTGTGGATGGAGGACTCCGTGATCTGGTGTAAGAACTGTAACAGATGGCTGCGCCCTCGCCACAGCGTTCCTCCGTATTAACTGTCCACTTGTGTGCCCTACACATGAGCATCACACAGGCGCTCACCTAAGCAGCAAAAACACTATAATCATCATAGACCATGCACTAGGAAAAACTCTGAAAGTATACTAACGAAAAAATGACGGGACAAAGGGTTTTCCTTCTCCAGGAGAAGTACTTACTCTAGCTCAGGGATAAACCCCAGGTTGTAATATAATGGAAAGGAAGGGTCCACGATCTCCACAGACACCTCGATGCTTCCCTGCCGTGAAGAGTTGTGGAGGGATGGCCTGCATCCCGCCATGGTACAGGTGAGACGCTCACACATAGAAGAGCACTTGAAGTCTGACGTTAGAAAGCACTTTGTCTTTAATTCTGTCAGTCTCTTTGGAACTACTCAAGCTCTGGGTTCTCTGTACATCCGAAGTCATGCTAACTTCAGGTTTACCTGGCCCAACTTGTCCCCAGGAAGCCATCAGAGTGCCACGGTCCTAAGCAGACTCCTCGGTGCGCTCTGCCCAGTTGAGTACGAACACTCTGACTTCTCAACAAACTTCCCACAGCAAGACCAGTGTGGACGCCCCGGGTGGCCTTTGTGTCCATGGCCACAGCCAAGGTACCCACCTGCAGAATACAAGGGGAGGGGCACAAAGGAAAGTAGAGTCCAGCTGTACAAAGCTAAACCTGGCAGCATTCAGACTTAAGCGGTCAAGATCTCCACAAAGGAACTGCCTATTTCAGTCCGCTGTAATCAGAACTATCTGGACACCAGGCCTGGCCAGGCTCTCAGACCTGTCCAAACTGCAACCTCCAGGTGAACTAGTTTGCACTTCAGCTGATAAATAAACTGGTTTAGATCTAAACTATATGCAGTGAGTGACATGAAAATAAAAGGGTAGATTAATGGAAAAGGAGACATCCTGAATTGGTTACATGGAGGGGTACTAAAGCTCACTTTGTGGGCCACTATTAAAGTAAAAACATGATGAAGTAATTTTTTTTATTCTATGTGTATGTATTGAGCATTTGGCCTGCGTGTATGTCTATGTACCATGTGTGAGGATGGTATCAGAAAGGAGCCATCAAATCCCTTTAACTGGAGTAATCAACAGTTGTGAGCCCCCTGGGTGGTGGGAACTGAACTTGGGTTTTCTGGAACAGCAGCCAGTGCTCTCATGATTGGATTTCCCCCAGCCCCATGATAGAACGACAACCACAACTACTACAACAGAGGACTCTTTCCAGAGGTCCAAAGGACACTGCTCAGTCATCTACTCCCCTGGTCCCCACGGTTTTTGTATGGATCTCTATTTCTCAGTACTCAGAATGGGTGTAGACTGAATCTGAGAACCCCAGATTCTGGTCATGGACTGGTGAACCTTGAAGCCTGCCATTTTAATTCAGAACAAGAGGCTTGCTGTACAGGGTATCTGTCCTGCCTCTACACGAGAGGCTCGGATTCTGTAAGAAAAGCCTCAGTCTGAACCCCCTGACCTAGCGCTGTGAGGCAGTGAAGGGAAGGCCCCTTGCTTGCTGCTGCTTGGGCCAGCGGGCCTCAGGACACCGGCCATGCTTACCCGGCATGGTGCTTACCGGCCATGCTTACCCGGCATGGTGCTTACCCGGCATGGTGCTTACCCGGCATGGTGCCTCCGCAGGCACAGCGTGCAGTCTTCTGGCCTCCACTGGAACAGAAGGTGCAGCAGTGAAACACGCCTGGATGCGGCCGATGCTTCCTCCTCACGGTCACATTGAACGGTGAGCCCTGAAGGGTTCAGGCCAAGAGCAAAGAATAGCGCCTCAGACATCGACGGGGTGTGCTGAGCCATCAGTGCGTGATAAGCAGGTTCTAAGTCACAGGGCGGACAAGGACGCGGGGCAGGGGTATATCTGGGTTGGGACTTAGCTCGATAGGGGCAAATAAAGTGAGTTAAACTGGGCTTGGATGTGTGCAGTCCTCCTGCTAAGTGCCAGAGCCGCATTTCACCAGGCCACTGTGCATGTAGCTACTGAACTTCTGGGCACTGAAGACAGTTCACAGGTCAGCTCCATTTTCAGTGACGTGAACTAGCTCAGACGTGGTTCAAACTCTTCGTGGATTCTGCCTCCCTTACAGCTTTGCATGAAGTGGGAGTGGAACCCACATTAGTCACTGACTCAGGTCTCTGTGTGACTGATTACAGTCTCTAGGAGTCTTAGTCTCAATTCTTCAGGAGCTACGGGGTAGTCACTAGGCTGCCACAACCACAAGAAAGGACACGTGTGGTGCTTCTCAGCTAGCACCTTTCCCGCTACCCCTGGACACAAACCCATTCGCCCAGCCTGTTAGTGCAGGCTGTGGATACATGGAAGAGAGAAGCCTTAATACATGTGGCTAATGAGTCTAAGTTGTAACTCTATCCACTTTTTCTTCAAGGATAACTTCTGTATTTTAATTTCTCTTCCTATGATAAATACAAATGTTTATTAAGTATTGGAATTTTCCTGTCTTTGTGTAAGAACCACATCGTCTGAGAAAAGCCCGTGTGGAAGCCTGGTGTCTTGGAAGTTCCCAGGGTCGGAGGCCCCCTCCTTTGGAGGGAAGGCAGGAACTGAGCCTTGAAGTGAGCAGCCAGTACAAACCTTTCTTTCTTTCAAGTTCACAGCTCAGGTGTTTTGTCACAGTAAGAGAGGGCTGGCAAGCGCACCATTTTCTAAAATATAACCCGGATGCAAACATGACTGGTGCATCCTGTGATTCCCACACTTAGGAGGTCAGAACAAGAGGATGGAGAGTTCAAGGCCAGCCTGGCTACACAGTGAACTGAGGTCCACTGTGGATTACTCTGTCCCTACCTCATACAACAACAAAATGAAACAAAACCACCCAATGATAAAGTAACAGGCTCAGATTCCAAGGTTGGCTGGTTACAGACGTACTGTCAGAGCTATCTGAGCAGGCGTTGAAGAAAATGCCAGGGAAGTATACAAGGACATCTGACCCATCCCTGACACGCTGTGATTAGACATCCATATCCTATGGGCTGACGGTTAGGCAGATAAATGACTGGTCACATGATAGGAGGAGTGTAACCCTGACAACGGTGGCCCACGGTGTGGAAAGGTGGAACTGTTAAATGTGTGAGCTTGTCTATTAGCAGACTCAACTGTGGTCAAGCCATCTTCCCCAGATTGAGAATGTGGATAAACTAACCAGGAGGATAAAATGTAAATGCCAGGGGTGAAACAGGCAGAGTTCTTAGGGCCATGAGCACAACCAGTAAGAACACAATTGCAGGATCTGGGCCGTGTCCACCATGAAGAAGAAAGGACAGCTGACTCCAGGCCCTATGCAGCCGGCCCGATAAGACCGGAGAGCTCTGGAGCTGACGGTGGGTGCCGGGCCTTTCCTCACCTGCACTTGCTGCTCTCTGATGCCAACCCACACAGTGTAGACGCCAGGTTCCTTGGGGGTGTAGGAAACATGGTAGGATCCATCCTTGTTGTCCTGGACCACTGTTCTGATCGGACTGAATACAGAAAGGGTTAAGAAGGTGGTCCTGTGAAGGCCTGGTGCCCCAGGGTAGCGGGATGCCAGGGTGTTGAGGTGGGAGTGGGTGGGTGGGTGGGAGGGGGAGCATCCTCATAGAAGCAGGGGGAGGGAGGATGGAAGAGGGGACCGGGAAAGGGAATAACATTTGAAATGTAAATACATAAATATCCAATTAAAAAATAAAATACTAATAAAAAAAGGCCAGCCCCTCTCACAAGCCTGCTCTAGCTGCCCCATTTGAGACTGGGGCTCTGCAGCATTTACACTCAGTGCCTCTAATGTGAATCATAAACGTTCCTGAGACTGAAGGCTAACAGCGTCAGTTCACTTTAACATCCTGAGAGCCAGGACACGGTCTACTCCCTGCTCTGTGGGCCCTTGATCCAACTGCAGAGGGGGATATATATATATATATACATATACGCATACCTACATACATACACACACATATATATACATATATAAAAACATATGTATGTATGTATGTATGTATGTATGTATGTATGTATGTATGTATGTATATAAACAAACATGATCCTGAAACAATGTATTAGGAAAACAGGCTAGGTTTCAGAAAAAGGGTCTGGTTCTGTACTCATTAAAAACACAACAAAACCGTCCACTTCAGAGTTTAGAACAAGGACAATCTGGGGCAGGGGAGACTACACTGAGAGAGGGCTGAAGCCAGCCATAAATCCTACAGAAGGAAACGAGTTTGGTTGATGGCGTGGAATCATTTTCTCCCGGCATCATGGCACCATGAGATGAGAGCCCAGTTCTGTCTCCTGTAACTCAACGGCCCTCATTGTTCCCTCACTGCCTACCGAACATGATACATTGAACACACACACCTGTCCTTCTTATTTTTGGGGACAACTTCCACACGGACGTTGTCTCCTCCCCTGCTCATGCTCTCTCCCGTGGTATCCTTACAGATCAAGGTAAAAGAGGCTGTCTGTTTCTCTCGAGCTCTATGGAGATCTGCAAAAGACAAACACACTGTAAGCACTCACCTCCCAGGAGAAGCCGTCTCCCCGAGTCAGACCAAAGAAAGCTGTTCTAAGGCCCACCATGTTCCCTTCCTGTTCTCCCCATGTGGTACAGGCACCCACCCTTCCCTCATCCCCTCCCCCAGGCCTGGGCTAAATGGTTCACTAGTAGCTGCTCTGGGATCACAAGGATTCTGCATCTTAACTCCGGCCCCCAGGAAACTGCAAAAATCAGGATTCTTCTAGGTAGCCAAAGGCACCCTTTAGGCTTTCATGAGACTGGTATCCCCAAAACTGTCTTCTAAGGCCCTGGGTCCTCCTAGAATAGGTAGAGGATACTAAAGTCTAGCTTGCAACTTCCCTGTTGTGAGAGCCTGTGCAACTCAGAAGCTAATTCCATGGTGCTACAGCTTGTAGGCCAGCATGAAGACAAAGCTGGGTTTCTCAGGTCCAGTTTGTGAACTACCAGGTATTATACAGAGGCACATGGGGGCATTGGGGGGGAGTCGTGTTAGGAAACTCCCCAAACTCCATGCCCGATTTAGTGGGTACTTCTGGGAAAAAGTCTCAGAGTGATCCTTGACTCCCAAAGAGTCAGGAGTTCCTCCCTAAAATGAAGGCAGCTCAAAGACAAACTTCCCCATCAGGAGGGATCTGTGAAATATGTCTGAATAACATGCTTCCCCTAAGAACAGAACACTGGTATAAAGAGACCATTTTGAGATGGGCCTGGTGCTGCACACCTTTAAAGCCAGCATTCAGAAGCTAGTGGATTTCTATAAGTTTGAGGCCAGTCTGTTCCACATAGTTCCAGGTCAGCAGGGCTACATAATGAGACCCGGTCTCAAAAGCCAAAGCAAATGAAACACCCCCAAACAAACCCTGCCAACCTACCAAATCTTGAACTACCAATGACAGAGTTTGTGTGAATCCAAATGGTAGGGAAAGAAGGCGTGACCGTGTCTTCCTCACTGCTCTGTAACCCTCCACACAGCATCCAAGCACCAGGACGTGTGGGGTATGCCTCTGAGCAGGGAGTCTGCCTTGCTCCAGTCAGTACTGCTATCTCCTGTGGGCATGGCCAGGCTCTATCCCCAAAGCAAAGCCTGATCCTTGAGGTTCTTGAGAGCATCTACTTTTCTGAAGTGCAAAAGGTTCAAGCCTACCCCCAGGATTAGTAACTCTAGCCTGCCCAGAGCATGAGAACGAAAAGGGCAAGGCAAGGGGCCACTGCCTTTAAAACCAGGATGCCTTGCTGATCAAGCCCCATTTATCTTATCTTTTTGACACATGGTCTTGTATAGTCCAGCCTGCTAGCAAACCTGCTGTGCATCCAAAGATGTCCTCAAACTTCTAAGCCACCTGCCGAGTACTAGAATTAAAAGCGTATGTGGCCATGTGTTTGTGTGGTGGTAGTGATCAGACCCAGGCTTCCTGCAAACTAGGCAAGCACTCTACCCATGGCACTATACCCCCAGACAGCAAAACACAATTCTTTAAATGTCAGGTCCCTAGGCACTGCTCTCTCAATCCCATTGAGAAATGCTTCCCTACCTTCTCCCTGAAGGACACATTGAGCTGGATCAACTTCCTGCGTGTTAATGGCCCCATATACTTCATAGCCTTGGCACCTTGCCTTCTCCTGAGGGGAGAAGCAGATCTTATGGTTCACTCCTGGGTGGGCACTGTATTCAACCTTATTCAGCTTCCTGAGCCGCTCTACAACCACTCCCTTGGTGACCAGGATCTCCAAGTCTGAGCCGCTGGTCAGCAGGTGCTCAGTGAACTCCACTCCAGTCCGCATATCGGCCAGCAGCTGTTCCAGCTGCGCTTTCTGCAGCTGTAAAGAGTTTTCCTTCTGGACCCGTATGTCATCCAGCTGTCGTAGCAGCTTGTTCCGATGCTCCTCGATGGCTCTGATGTAGCCCTCAGAAAACGTTCGGATGTCAGCTGCCACCGCCTCCACGCGCTCTTGGAGGGCGTTGTTCGAACTTTTGATCTGAGCCAGGGCGTCTTCCAGGGCCTCCACGTGGGGCTGGGTGTCTCGAAGCAGCTCCCGTACGGAATCTCCATGCTTGTGGATGACGTTGCTGGTGAAGTCGTAGGGGTGCTCTCGGTGCTCCCCAACTACACAGTCCCGACACACCGGCCGGTCACAGAGCTCACAGAACAGCCTCAGCTCCTCGGCAGGGTGGGAAGGACATAGGATAGGCTTTCCAACCCGACTGTAGCCTTTTAGGTCTTTCAGGTCCACCATGGTGTGATCCGTTGTCTTCTTCTGCCGCCTGGAAGGAAGCAGTCGGGAACAGGAAGAGAGGGAATAACTCTAGAGGGAAGACAGTCTGGCAAAGAGGTTCTAGGGGTGAAGTAGATTTGAGTCACATTCCTCAGAACGTACACAAAGCTACGGGATCCTCTTTGCTTCGTTTTTCTCCACACGGGGGAGCACATGCCTATCTGCGTGCTGTTGTTCAGGACACAGCTCATAAATACTCCAATTTGGCATGGGGTACATCTTCAACGCTGCAATGCTGAGGCTATATTCCGAGAGACTGTCACCCGAGTTAATTTGGTAAGTTTAGACAAGAGTCTCAGCCCACTTCCTAAAGCAGGGTGGAAGGCTAACACCAAGTGATAAACCATGCCAGATGGATCTATGTTGCAGCGAAAGCAGCCGGGTGGCTCTGGCAAACTCATCTCATGTTTAATTAACATTTTAGTAAAGCAATTCCTTTGGCCAGCACATACGCTGGCAGGCCCGAATTCCCCTCAAGAGTCATCAGCATTAGTAGAAAGCGAAATCAATGGGTACTAAAAGCTCTCTCCTTCTTTCCTATAGAGTTCTAGGAGGCTCCGGGCAATCTCTAAGGAAATGCATGACTGCTCGAAGAGTTCCCTGGCAACACCCCCCTCATCTTGAAGTGTGTGTGCCTATTCTGGTACGAGTGTGGCTACAGGGAAAATGGGTCAGCTGTTGAGCTGGCAACAAGACAGTCATAGGGATAATGACACAAGTTAAAAATAGGGAGCAAAGACAACTGCTCTGCTGGGAAGGCCAGAAAACAAAGGGAGGTCAGAACTCAAAGAAAGAAAGAGAGAAAGAACTTGTTTAGTTTTGTTTTGAGTTCTGATGCACTAGAGTAGGAAGGAAGAGAAAAGGAGACAAAGACTAACTCACCTAACAAACTATTCCTTGACTGTGATAAAAGACAAAACACCCCCATTCCCAGCCTGCTCTCCGGGTCAGACGTCTGACATAAGGCACAGCCTACTGACAGCTACACCGAGGTGACGCGTGTTTTGTAAAAAGAGCCTAGAAGAATGAGGTCTGAATTGAGGATTCAGTTCAGTTACATGCTCACCAACTGTGGGACTTTGGCGAAACACAAAATCCTGCTGAGCTTCCGCCTCCTCATTTAGTCAATGGGGGTGAAGTAGCACCCACCTTTCGGTAAGAATTACAACATCAGATCAAGCGGTGCTTTTGTTACTGCAGCTATCGGGTTGCCTGTGCTGATATCCCTTCTAAAGCTTGCGATGTGCTTGCACAGTGTACTGTTCTTTGCATTTTGGTAGTGCGTGAGAACGCCTTCCTTCTGACCTGCTCACCAAAGGGACTTGTGTCTTGCTATCCTTGCACCCCACTCTTGGCCACAGTAAGTGGGGTGTTCCCTCTTTACCTGTGAGCCTGGCAGCAGAAGTGGCAGAGATTGGCCTTGCAGGTCTGACACCTCTTCTCTACTTCTCTGTCGCTACACAGGTCACACACCAGGCCCTGGCCTTCCCCGTGCAGACTCTCCAGCATCACGTCATTCATGGCCAGGTGGTCTACCGTTAAAGCCTTCACTCCACCCAAGGGCAGGTCCACTTGAGCATCACATACTGGACAGAGGATGCCGGTCTGTGGCTTCAGGCTGCATGACTTGGGTTCCTGGAATATTGACCCCTCAGAGCTTGTGTCTGAGTCACCCCCTCGGATGTCCACTACTGAGAATGGATCCAGCCTTTCCAGACATGAGGTGCACACCGTGTGCAAGCAAGGCAAGAGCCTGGGGACTTTGAAAAGCCTCAGACATGAAGGACAGTGAGTCTTGCCTGAGCTCCCAGATGCACTCGCATCTTGGAGTTTGTTTACAAAACCTGGAAGCGGTTTCCTGTTTTCTGACATCTTCCCCACCGATGTGCCCAGTATCAGAACAGGCCCTGGGCAGTCCTATAATGCAGGTTAAGTTCACCCAAAGACAGAGTTCCAAGAACTTGAACACAGACCATGAGGACTCTCGTGTTGCCAAATAAAAGGACAACCAGAAAGAGAACGCCTCTGAGGAACCATTCACAGATCTACTCCGGATTTGTGGTTTGGCCCTTCCTTTCCACTGCATCCCACACCAGTCACGTCCACACCTTCCTGGATCACCCAAGTCCTCCTCGCAAGCGCTTCTAGATCTAGTCCCCAGCTAGTTCTGTCACCATCACCCTGACCCCAGCAATTCTTTCCCTCCAAGGCCACCCTCCCTCCCGCCCCACTGGTCCCGCCCCCACCACGCCACAAGCGCACCCTCCCCTCCAGGCGATGAGGTGTCCTTAGGCTCTCCCAGAGTGCGGGAGCGCAGCCTTCTGTCTGGGTTGCCCAGAAGGCCCTAAAGCTGTCGCCCCGCCTCACACCAATCCTAGCCCAGGTAGGCTCCGAAGAATCCAATCACCGTCCGAAAGGAGAGGGCCTCGTCGCTCTCCTCCTGAGTGACATCACTGTCATCCAATAAGCTCAGCAAGTTCCACATCCTCTCCGGCCACTCGCGCGGCGAAAGAAGAGGGACCAAGGGAGGGCCTTGTGCATGATTGGGAGGAGGAGTCTGGGAGTGAGCGGCATAAAGTGGTAGGCGTGACGAAGGTGAGCTGCCACCAGAGAGGCCTCTGGGTCGTTGAAAAGGCCGCGCTGAGTGCCGCAGGACGGACTCCACCCCAAACTCAGATAGGGTTCTCCCATTGGTGCGTGGTACTGTCAGTTGGCCGAGGTGTAGCCCGAAGCATGCTGGAAATTGTAGGCAGGCTCTCAGCTGCAGAGACCTTAGCAAGTCAGTGGTCACCTGGCCAGTTTCCTTTGAGTCTCTTGAGTATTTTTCTGCCTTGGAATCTCTTACGTATAGCGTGCTACGTACCAGAACCGTCTCAGCTGGTTAACTTCTGCCATTTTCCAGGGAAAGGGCACCCACGGCTCTGGTTCCGGAAATTTAACTGAAAAGTTTAGAACTGCTGCTCTGCGGAGCTCCACTGAGCTTCCGGGATGCAAGCTGCTTTTAAATCAATCACTCTAGGCGGGAGGGCACATGAGCTAAGGTAGACAATTCTCACCCAGAGTTCTAACAGTAACGGAAGTTTGGGGATCCAACAGAGCAAGCATGGCATTTGTATTTACAATCAAGAGGAGCTCCTGACTGGTCACAATGGGGCAGTGGGAGATGTCACTGGGACCAGTCCCTTGAAGGTCCAGCAACGAGTTAAAAAGATGGGCACACCCGGCACCCCAAGCATTATCATTTGTCTCCTTGAAGAATTTGCCAAGAGTCTCAAATTCATTCATTTAGAGTCCGCTTCCTACGCATAGGGTCTGAGGCACTGATCGCTGATCCTTAGCTGTCACCTGTTCCCATTCCTCAGATGCTCAAACCTCTGTCTGTCTCACTATTTTCCTTCCTTTACAGCCTTCTATGCTTGATTTCGACCCGTGAACCACTGTTTCAGGGACCTCTTTATTAGAGATTTCATACTATAGGCATAGCAGTCAAAGCCAATGCTTTCATTAAGTATGGACCCTGGGTAGAAAGGGCCCCAAACTGTGGAAAGATGAAATTTAAAAAAAATTATCTGGCTATTTGTAAAATACATTGAAATAGAGATGCAGCTCATTGATCGAGTGTTTGCTTAGTGTGTGTGAGGCTCTGGGTTCTGTCTCTGGCACATATGTGTGAGTGGGTGCACACACACACACACACACACACACACATACACACACAAAACCCCAAAATAGTCTGATTTGGTCTTTATTGTGAGGGTCTTGAGATCTGGTTTTAACTTTAGCATAAGTAAAATATTTTTCTGCTAGTGGCTCAAAAACCTTTCTTTTATATAAAAATCATGTGACTTCCTAATATAAGATGCCTACAAAGGTCTTAAAAATGAAAATGGTCCTTACCTAGATTTCTCCAGCCTTTTGTCTTCAGCACTGCCCTGACAGAATCCCCTTGCTTCGCTCCCATATGCTGAAGCAAATTACAAAGCCCGTGCAGACTTGGCCCTGCTATATATTGTTGCTCTGAACTTGCCCTCCTTGATGCTTAGCCATGCCTTGCCTTCTTACCTCTTATCCATGCCATATTATATTTCCTGTAGGGTGTATCTAACTTCTCTTGTTGGAGGGATGCTGTGTAATTTATAGGCATTATCTCATTTAATCTTCCAACTGCTTATGATAGAAGAGTCTGGAAGGGGTCTAGAGGTCAACCTGAGCTAGCATCTGGGACAGAAACAACAGATTTTGCTCTAGTTCCCTCTGTCCTTCCCGTTCTCAGCTTCGTACACATCAATCCCTGTCTGCCTTCAGTGGAAGGAGAAGACGCAGCTATCTGAAGAACATCTTCTCCTTTTACTTTAAAGTCTATCATCTTCTCTCCTTTCTCATGCCACTGATTGCTGGGTTTTATCCCAACCTCTTCTGCCTCTCATTTTTCTGAGACTTTTCTATAAGTCTTACACATTCTTTCTAGCGAGGACTGTGATCAAATCCCAAAGGAAAACTAACTCTCCCTTGATCCAGTTCCCCTCAACTTAGTTATCGTCAGTGGCTATCACCACTACATTTCTTTTTTTTTTCTTCTTTTCTTTTATTGGATATTTTCTTTATTTACATTTCTAATGTTATCCCTTTCCCGGTTTCCCCTCTGGAAACCCTCCCAACCCCATCCCTCCTCCCCTGCTTCTATGAGGGTGCTCCCACACACACCCACCTACTCCCTCCCAAAGTGTAACCTCATCACCAACAATTTATTCTTTCTCTTTCCCGTGTAGATCATGAGTGACAATGTTGCTGGACTTCTCTCAATAATCAGTCATATTATTATTTGCCATTGCTGTTGACCAGGGCTGGTCTCATATCCCCTTTGTTAGCCCCTACTGTATGTCCTCTTACAGGGTTGGGTCCCAGACCTATAATTCCAGTTCCAACTGACCTCTCTCCTGAGATTTGTCGTAAATGTCTATTATAATTCTGCTCCAGAATGTTCCCTTCACCTAACCCATCTTAAGTGACTCAGGCTTCGCTCTTCACTAAATTCTATGCTCTAGTCTTCCCAATTCATTCTCCCGAGGGGAAGCTCACTCTCCAGCTTGAAATCTTATAGTCCTTCTGGCTTCCTTTCTCATTTTCCACATCCAGGCAAGCATCAGTTTCTTTCCATCCACTCTGCCAATACCTTACTTACCACATAGAGTTTTTAAGACCTTATCTCTCTCTCTCCTCGGGCACTGCAATAGTCTCAGGATTATGGTTGACTTCCTTTTTTTAGTTAATTTGATCTTCCAGGTTAATTGTAAAACCACATTAAACCTTCATTCTACTCATTCTAAAACACTTCCCTTATAAGTGCGTAATCCTGGACTTTAGGTAGTCCCTGAAGCTCGACAAGCACCTTTCTTGCTTTGTCAATTTGTCCACACCGTCGTCCTGCCTCTGTTTTGAGAACTTCTCCTTCGTTCTGTGTCAGGCGAACTTTCTATCACCGGCCCAGAATCTTCCTGTTATCTCTGAGTTCCAGCTTGTATTCTAATGGCTTCTTTGTGAGTTTGGAGAGTTAACGCAGTAATACGGTTTGATACCCAGCACCCCTCAAAAGAATCTGAAGGAAATCAGTTCTTTGCCCTACTGTTTATATTGCAGTATTTTCTACCTTAATGTCGTTTTATTATGTTGTGTGCATATTTTTATATGTATAGATTTTTACAGGTAATTTTTATATGAAATGTGGATAGATTATGTATATTGTGTATAGAAATAGCATACATATGTGTGTGTTTTCTGTATATCAAGATAAACCACTGGCAACCAACCCAGTGCCTTCATAGTAGGCATTTGATAAAGACCTGTTAATAGCGAGGCACAAATTGGTTATCTCAAATAATGAGAAAACTAACAAGACCATGTTCAACCAAGAATTCTGTGGATAAGTGACATGGGTTGAGACCACATGGTTAAGATTTATTAACAGTGTTCCTTTGTCAGAACTGGTTCATCTCTTGCTCTATGATTACACATTGCTTCTCCTACTGGGGACTCTAGACAGCAAGTAGTCACAGGGAAGTAAAAAAGCCACAGGGGCAGAAGAATAGGAAGTACCCAGGTCCGTACAGTGTCTAAGGATTCCAGCCCACTCCTAATGCCCACGACAGGAGCAGTACCGAGGGCAGGGAAGCCAGGAAGGAAGATGATCTATCAGGAGGTCAGGAAGACTGGTTCTGACACTTTCTATCCAGCAGATAGAAAGGTTCTGGCGGATTTACCTTTCACCGCTACATCTGTCCCCATCAGTCACTATCCCTTTCTGCCTTGATTGCTCCTGGTACCTCTAGTCCCAAACCCCACTCCTGTCAGATGCCCTCCTTACTTGGATCTTTCCGTGGGCTCACACTCATGCTTCCTTTTCACCTTCAGTTCTGAGCTCCTCGGCCTCCTTTTTTCTCTTCTTTTTAGCTAAGGGTCTGGAGAAGACCAGTGTGGCGTGAATGGAGTGTGTGCCACAGCTCCCGTGTCTGACCTCTCAGTCCTATTGGTTGTGTTGTGTGGGGAGCATTGGCAATTTTTCACTGGTAGAGACTGGCTGGAGGAAATGGCCCACTGTGGCTGTGGCTTTGAGATTTTCTAGCTGGTCTAATAATGCTACTGTGTTCCTGATTTGCCCAGATGTGACCAAGCTGCCTCCTACCCCTGCCAGTGCTGACAGCCATACCTAACTCACTACGGTGGACTGGGTCTCAAACCTCCCCGTGTGCTGGCCACCATGAGGGTGCCAGATCCTCTGAAACCGGAGTTATAGGCAGTCGTGAGCTGCCATGTGGGTACTGGGAATTGGGCTTGGGTCCTCTGGAAGAGCAGCAGTCAGTGCTTTTAACCACTGCATATCTCCAGCCCCCAACGTTGGTTTTTATTCATGTTTTATTCCAGCAACAGAAAGCCAAACTAGAACACTATGCATCTCAATTTTCTTTCTTTTTCTTTCCTTTTACTATGTAGCCTGGGCTGGCTTGCAACTTGACATGTAGGGTGACCTTGACTTCACAGGAATCTGCCTCTCTCACTGCTGGGATTAACGGTGTGCACACCTGACCACCCTGATGCTGCCTTCCCCCATTACAATGCCCCTTCACTTTTTAAGAAAAAATTATCTTAAAGTTATGTGGGAATGTGCACATGAGTACAGATACCTTACAAGGACAGAGGCATCAGATCCTGTCCAGTCTGAGTTACCAGTGCTTGTAAGCCGCCCAGCAGGTGCTGGGAACTGAACTCAGACCCTCTGGACATGAGTTGTTAATCAAACCACATGAGCTCCCATCTCACTGCTGCATTGATAACACGGGGCACGGTACCGGAAACACATCATGTTCTATAATAAGTAAGTGGTCGAGACTTGTGGTTCATATCTAGACACTCATAATATCAGGGCAAATCATCAGGAAAATGCATTGCTCTCTCAGATAGCGCGTTGTTTCTGATTCCTAACATGTGACTCTTTAGTGCCATCTAGTGGAAGTAGCTTGTATCAAAATAGAAGCACCAATACGCTTGGCTCGTGTTCGCTTAGTTCTTCATAATAAAACAGTTAAAACTGAACTGAGATGAAAAGGAAAGGATTGAGCAGGCTCCAGGACACAGCAAGTTCTAGATGCTTTGGCTTATTTAAAAATTCACTGCTGAGCCAGGGTAGCGCTCGCCAATAATCCCAGCACTGGGAAGGTGGGGGCTGGTATACCAGGCTCAAGGCAGTTAAAGAAAGGAAGGAAAGAGGGAAGAAACGAAGGCAGGAATAGACTATGAGGTGATGTAATTATGAGAGACAGCAGGCATTAAATAGTTCCCTGATCCTTGGTGATAAGTGGGCAGCTTTCTTTCAACCTTGAGAAGGTGGCGGTGAGATGGAATGATGTCAATTTCCAAGCCCTCCACAGAGAAGGCTGGACTTAAATGACACAAGGCAGCGGTTCCACTGTAACTTGTCCACCTGTCCTATAGGAAAAGTCTTCACCGTCTTATTTATGCCATTTTACCTGTTGGACTTGACTCCTGTTGACTGACAAGTGTCTGTCATGGCCCCAAATACACTTTCTTGTACACGTGCCCATGTCTTCCTGTGAACTCCTTTACATGGTCCTCACACATGAGCCCACTAGTCTCCTTTCTCGGGAATAAATATCTTTTAAAAGGTATCTGGAAATTATATATTTTACTTTTAACGACATGGGTAAATGTGTTTTGATTACATTAGTTGCACACACATTTATCTTCCACATAAAATATATATAATTGGCTAAAATGAGTAGTATAAAGAAAACGACAAATGCATTTGGAAGTCAGATTTCATACTGCGTGTGGTGTTAGTGCTTGTCATTAAATTGGAGCTTTGGCTGTGGAGTGCTCACACTGTTGTGCTGAAGAATTGGTCACAAAGTGTGCTGGTCCTAGTCAACACTGCCTTTTAGCTTAACGCATTGTTTCCCCTTTCAGGCTTCCTTTAGCACTTGACTTTAATAAACAGGACAACTTCTGAGCTTGGTTTTGACAAAAGCAGCGCTGTACGGCAGCAGACGCGTACTGCATAGGCACACGCCCACATGGACACACCCATCTGGCTCTTGACAAAGGTGCCGAAACATTCATTGGAGAAAAAGGGTAGTCAGTGTTCTGCAGCAGTGATGCGAAGGAAGTTATCGATCCAGACTAGATCCTTATCTCTCCCCCTGTGTGGAAACCCACTCAAATCCGCCGAGGGCCTTGATGTAAGACTGAAACTTTGGGACGTCTTCCAGATCTAGGTGTAAGCAGTGGCTTTTGGCATAGGACTCTAGTAGTCCAGGAAGAACCAACAAAGATGTATTGGATTAAAAGGCTTCTTTACAGCCAAAGAACAATGGAGTAAAGAGACAGCCCACGGAGAAGAGGAAAATCTTTGCTGAGTATGTATCTAATGGGAATAACGGCTATCATATATAAAGAACTAAAAAGGGGGACAAAAGACAATGAGTTCATCAATAAATGAGCAGTGGAAAGGAACACACTTTTAAGTGAGGATATCCACGTAAATATGCGCATTCATACATGTTACATGCAAATACATGAACAATATTCAACACCCTTAGCTACCAGAGAACTGCAGACCAACTACACGGAGGTTCTCTCTCACCTCAGTCAGAATGGCGAATCATTAAAAAGACAAGCTGGGCAGTGGCGGTGCACACTATATATCCCAGAACTCCAGAGAGACGGCAGGTCTCTGTGAATTCGAGGCCAGCCTCATCTACAGAGTGAGTTCCTGGACTGCAAGGGCTACACAGAGAAACCCTGCCTCAAATAAACAAACAAATAAAACTAACAACAAACCAAACAAAAAGTGAAAGAAAAGAAAGCAAACAAAAGGAACTCTTGTTCACTGCTGCTGGAAGTGTAAATTAAATTAGTTAAGCCACTGTGGAAATCCGGATGGAGGCTCCTCGAAAATTTGAATACGAAAGTTTCGTATAATCCAACCATAGTACTTCTGGGAATGTATCTCAAAAAGAAAAAACCTGACAGATGAATTAAAAACAAATATTGTAGCTTTCCCTTGTATGTAGAAGATAGAAAAGACAGATGAAAGTGTTAGAGATGTGGAGAAGAAATGAGGGAGGAGTGGGAGGCAGGATAAAGAGTTACTAGAAGAGGGGAATGTGATCAAATGATGTATGCATGGGGATGACCCAGTGGAAACCTATGCTCTGCAGTCGGTATAATCCCTCAGGGGCTGGGGTGACAGCCCAATGGTTAGGACCCTTGCTGCTCTTCCAGAGGACCTGGGTTTGGTTCCCAGCACCCACATGGCAGCTCACAACTCTCTGTGACAACAGTTCCAGGGGATCTGTCACTCTCTTGCTTCCAGGTACACATGTAGTGAGCATACATATATGCAGGCAAAACATCGATATAAATAAAATTAAAAATTAAATATATATTAATCTGTGCTAAACATAGATAGCTGTTTCTTACTCTCCAATACAACATGACAAGTACGTAGCAGTTACTTAGTATATGTGGTGTTATAAATAATTTAGAAACCGCTAAAACTGCACAGGAGAGTGCATGGATGTGATGTGCAAACACTGTAGACTCTAGGCAAGGGACTTGGGTCATATGTAGCTCTTGGTATTTACAGAAATAGTTCTTCACAATACCAAGGGATGAGTGTGTGTGTGTGTGTGTGTGTGTGTGTGTGTGTGCATGTATATATGCCTGTGTGCATGTGTGAAAGTGTATATGTACATGTATGTATACATATGTAGAGTATACATTTTTATTGGGAAAATGTGTTTTCTAAACAGGCCAACGATTTAGAAGAATATGTATGAGTAACATCATGTATGCCAAGTCTGAAATCTGACAAATAGTTAATTTTTTGTTAAAAATATTCATACACTAGCCAGGCTGTGATGGTGCACACCTTTAATACCAGCACGAGGGAGGCAGAGGCAAGAAGATCTCTGAGTTTGAGGCCAGCCTGGTCTACAGAGTGAGTTCCAGAACAGCCAGGGTCACACAGAGAAAGCCTGTCTTGAAAAAAATAAAACAAAATCCATATGTTCTGAAACTTACGGGACCTGATTTCTAAACTCTCACAGGGAAAGGCATTACCAGTCCAGCACAGACTCACTAGAACAGAACCTCTGACGTGCCGGTCTTGCTTAGCATACATCCCCAAGTTTTAGTTTTTCTTCTTTGGTTAAAAATCTTAAAGCAAACCCAAGATATTTCATTTTATTAAGTTATATTAATATTATATTAAGACATCTATTCGTAAAGATTAGACAGGATATATCTTAGATTTTTCATGAAGACTTCTTTACTTAAATGTACCATATATCTCACATTTTGTTAATATTTTTCAATGTCCTTCATTTGAAAGAGGGTCCAGGTGAGGGCTAGGCATCTAATAATGATGTCGTGACTTTAAATACAATGTATGTGCATGCTCCCCACACAAAAGTGCATGCCCATGCACATACACAAGTGCATGCCCCCACACGAGTCCGTGCTCCTCACACACAAGTGCTCGTCCTCCCCCACAAGTGCATGTCCATACACACAAGTCAATGCCCTTACACACACACACACACACACACACACACACACACACACACATGCGCGTGCCGCACATGCTGTTCTGTTCACACTGTTCTGCCTTCTCTGCAGGATTTGTGGGGCTGCACAGCTTTTGCTGTTACACTCAAACCCCCTTCTGACTTTTTCTTCCCCTTTCTTCGGCAGAGCTTTTAACAAACACGTCTTCCCCCCTCATTTCTCTGAGTGGTAAAATCCGAGAATGACTATAAAAGGACAGGCTGTGATTGAATGCAGCGTCTCTTCTAATTCACACGACAGCCGACTTTTGTGAGCACGGGACGCCCACAGCTTAGTAAGAGCATTTACAGCGTGAGTAGATTGTGATACATCACAGTGTATAGAGACGTTTAGACATTAGTTCCAGAGGTGCGGGTGAGAAATATAAATAATGTTCCCAGCTGCAAGAACATATAAATCCCCTCACCTACTGAGGCGCAGCCTAGTTATGTATTCTAGATTGACAGCAGCTATTTTTCCTTAAGTACCTATTTCCTAAGAAGCATTTAAATCAGCACTCATTTTAATAAAATGTTCATTTATTTGCGCAGTGTGTAGAACCTGGAAGAACTTTCTATCGTTTGTACGGAGGCAAATGTCTCCTATTTTATTCTCTTATTTAGTGAGTAATACATGTCGTTTTCCAGAATTTCTGATGCACCAAAGTCCTTCTGTCCTTCAACGTCCTGTGTTGTCTGTTAAGAAAATGGTCAGCACAGACTGTGGTATCTCTGAACTGGGAGGAAGGGGGACGCAGGGTGAGATTGCCAAATATTTGTATGAGAGGGGCGGAGAGACAGCGATCTTGGTGGAAAGGCTTAGAGCAGTGGTTCTCAACCTGTGGGTAGAGGCCCCTTTGTGGGTACTGAATGTCCCTTTCACATGGGTCGCCTAAGACCATTGAAAAACACAGATATTTACATTATGATCCATATCAGAAGCAAGTTTGCAGTTATGAAGCAGTAACACAATAAATTTGATGACTGGGATCACCACAATACGAGGAACTGTATTGAAGGGTCACCGTGTTAGGAAGGATGAGAGCCACTGACTTAGAGACTGGCTTGGAAGCTGCATTTCTTGAGCAAACAGCATTTTGCCCTCATTTTGTGCATGGTTTGGAGCAATGCTACCAGAATTGAAGAGCTAGGGAGAGTGGGGTGAGGGGGGGGGAGACGGGGTCCTTGAAGATCATCTCCACACAGCCACTCCCCGGTCCCCTGCTTTGCTATGTGGGGACATGTGGGAGTCAGCTGCCTCATGCAGCTAGCTGTTAATCACTTGGAGTATGGCTAGTCCAAATTCAGATTTGCTGTATAAAGTACGTGCTGACTTTCAAAGATTTATAGTGGAAAAAAGGATGCAAAATATATCGTTGATTTTTCGTTGAGATGACACACCTTTACGCTTATTTTCATCATTTTAAAGTATAAACTTGTCTGCGCCTGCCTGATCACGTGTTTGGACCAGTGTTGCGGGTGCACCCATGTTCTCATTCTCCATCTTACCATCAGGGGCAACGTCTCTCACTTGAATCCAGAGCTCACCCATTCAGCTAATCGAGACAGCTATGTAGGCGGCCACATCCACCTAACATTTACGTAGGTGCTGGGGATCTAAACTCTGGGCCTCACGTTGACACGGCTAGAGGTTCACCCACCGAACCATCTCCCAGTTGTAGCATAAACAAACATTTTAAAAGAACAGTTTTCGCTTCACAGCAAAACTGGGCAGGTAATGTTTCTCCCCCACATAAGAACAAACCTCCCCCTCCCCCGCCACCGTCAACATCCTGCACCACCGCCATGCCTCAGGGTGTGAACTGAAGTCACTGTGCAGTCACATGAACATCACGGTTTGCGTCAGGGTTCACACTGGCGTCGTTTGCTCTGTAGGGTGTGACAAATACACAGCATGATTCAGAGGCCACAGAGTCGGTCTCCGAAGTCCCCTGTGCTGCATCTCCTCCGTTGGTCCTTTCAGTCTCCTGGCAACCACTGGTGTCCTGAGCTATCGCTCGCTACTCCTTTGCTTTTTCCCCAGAGTGTTAATGCAGATGAACTCCAGAAGTCAGCGCTCGCACTGATCGCCTCCGCTGCCCCTCCAACCCACGGTTCCTTCATGTCGCTTCACAGCTTAGTAATTTCACCGTTTGATAGCTACCTCCTCCTCTTCCTCCTCCTTTTCCTTCTCCCTTTCTCTCCCCAAACCTCTGTTCCTCTTTCCTTCCTTTTCTTTCTCTGTTTCTTTGTTTCTTTCTTTCCATCTGTCTGTCTTTTAAAATGTTTTTTGAGAAAGGATTTTACTTTGTAGACCAGGCTGACCTTGAACTCATTATATAGACCAGGCTAGCCAGGAAGAGACTTACCTGCCTCTGACTCTCAAGTGCTGGAACTAAAGATGTCCACCACCACACCTGGCCCGCCCTTTCTTTTTTTTTTTTTTTTTTTCTTATTCAAAAGAATATTTCACTGTGTGGGTGCCTTGCAGTTTATTTACCCTAAAGCAGTAATATTTTAATAAAATTCTAAATAAAGTCAAATTTTAAATCATTTTTATTTGTTCTGCTACACCTTTAAGCTGACTACTAAAACAGAATCACAATCAATTACAATAAATTCCTTTGGGGCAGCTGTGCTGTAAGCCTTGGCAAATCCATGTAATCAGTAGAGTTAGCTTTAAAACACCCTTCTATCTTAACACCCGCCTGGACTCCTTCATCTCTAAGGGCTTACCTGGCAGGCTCTGTGCCTCCTGACTGACTGGTGTCCTTCTCTATCCTCCAGTTCCCACCTCCCAAGTGACACAGCTGTTCCTGGGGAGAGGTGGTCCCTGACTGGTCCCATCTCTTCCTTTTTACTGGGTCCCTGTGGACACAGAAATGTTTAGCAGAGTGCCATTAAGAAGAGATGACAGTGTGTTGGGATATAAAGATGTGTCTGTTAGAATTTACTTCATGTCATTTATACTGATATGGTTTCTAAAAATGACCGGGAATAGCTCATTCCCTTGTACTCTGGTTCCTGCTTCTTTCGCCTCCAGTTTGTTTATCTCAGCTGGAGCAACACTGTCCCCAGATGAGCAAAAGATGCTCCTTCGCAGATGGCGGGGAAGGGAGGGGCGGGCAGTCTTATTCTCTCAATGTATAAAGCGTATATATTTCTGTACGTTCTGTACGCAGTGCACATGCAGATACAATATATCTTGGATACGGTTTCCTGAGGTGAGGGAAGTGTTCCTCAGTGGTTTGATCACAACATGCTGATAAGCCCTGCTTCCTGTGCTTCAGACAGACATTCCTACAGTGTGCACAGAACAGCCGCACTCTAATTTAGACCAGTTAATACCCCAAGTTTCCCTGGGAGAATAAGTATAAAATAGAGAAAATATACTGAAATATTTACAGCTGGATGGCACCCTGTGGCTCCCCTCTCTGCACTGCAGTTGGGCTTTGCGTCCCTGTTGGAGAGACCCTAGGGAAGACCCAGCAGCTAGTTCCTTATAGGTCTTACTAAACAATGTTGCCACTTCCCCGAGTCCTTTGTATTCTCTCTGTCTCTTTGTCTCTTTTCTCTCTGTGTCTACTGAGGTACCTTGGTGAAGGGCACATAGGTTTTTATCACTCCGCTTTCCCAATGTTTTATTTGTTTACTTTGAAACAGGGTTACACTGTGTACATATAGGCTGGCTTCAGACTCACCACCCTACCTCAGCTTCCTGAGTGCTGGGTGTGCACCACCACCCTACCCACCTTCAGGTAGCTTCTGAAAGAGAGCTGAGGTAGCGTGGTGCCACATGCGTACCACCTCTGTGTGGGTCTGTTCTGGTGCCCTGTGGGACACAACTTGTCCCATGCCTAGCGCCATGCACTTATTTATGTGGACCCCCTTGCCTGGCCCCTTTCTATAGCCTTCACACAGCCTTTGCCTGGATATTTCCCAGAAGCCTCTTAGTCCCCTTTCCTCCAAGGAGTCTTCCGTGACTACCCAACCCTACTCAGGTAGATTAAGCTCCCAAATATATTTGAATGCCTGTAATTATCTTCACATGTCATCATATTTACTAAGTTTCTCTATCTTTGCTGTACCATGGCTGTTTTAAAGGCAAAAGTTATAGGGTTTTTTTCTTTCTTTCTTTTTTTAATCTCTGGCTTAGCAGCTTACTACAGGGCTTCATAACAATATTTATTTTAAAATCTTTTCTCGTGAAATGCACAGTTGTTTCATATAATTCCATTCCAAAGGACAAAAGGAAATAAAAACCCAATGTTTTGTTTGCTTTGTAAAGCTTTACTGCTGATAACAGTATTTTAGATTAGACTTTTATAAAATATTAAACACAGCTTCCAGCTCGCCACTATTATCCTTGTGAAAGTCTCCGTGAAATGTCCCTGACAAGGCCATGAAAACCTGGGTGTTTCAGCTCCAGCAAGGCTCTGCTCAGGTCTCTGTAGTACAGCCACTCTGCAGGACCTGCGAGGGAGGCAGCAGTCACGGGGATGGGTGGGAACCAGGGCACAGCGTGGAGGCTGCAAGGACAGGACATTAGGGACTAGGGAGGGCAATGAAAGAGACACATACATGAAACCAATGAAGACATATAACTATGGAGGTACAGCTATCTCTACAGCTATCTATCATCATCTATCTGTCTGTCTGTCTGTCTATCATCTATCAATCTATCTATCAACTATCATCTACCTACCTATCTATCTTTCTGTCTATCATCTATCTATCATCTAACCATCTATCATCTCTCCTATCTATCTATCTATCTATCTATCTATCTATCTGTCTATCATCTATCAATCTATCAACTATCATCTACCTACCTATCTTTCTATCTATCTGTCTATAATCTATCTATCATCTATCCATCTATCATCTATCCTATCTATCTATCTACCTATCTATCTTTTGTCAATGAGGGTGCAGAGGGTATCTGGAAGAGAATGGGGGAAAGAGACGCAAAGAAGGATGCCAAGATAAGAGTTTGATCAAGGTGACAATTTTATTTTTCCCAAGGCTGAATTTATACCATAACAGGGGTAACAGAGGGAGGGGGAAGTGTGAAACATTTACACAGGCCAAGGACACAGTATTTGTGTGGTCAGCTGATGTCAACAGGATGTCAGAAAGGTCACAGGTTTGTCATATCTGTTAGTCAGCAGGATGTTGGTTTCTCAGAAAGGTTACAGGTCATCACATTGGGCATCTTTTTTTTTTTTTCTTCCGGAGCTGAGGACCGAACCCAGGGCCTTGCGCTTGCTAGGCAAGCGCTCTACCACTGAGCTAAATCCCCAACCCCCTCACATTGGGCATCTTGACGTAATGTATTTCTCAGCAAGGTCACAACTTATATCATTATTCATCCTGACCACCAGATTTGTATTAGTCTTCTGCGGCTGGCTGGGGATTTTCCATGAACCCAGTCATACTTAACTCTAACCATAATAATAACATCAATAATGGAGGGTTTCAAGGGCATCACTCCCAACAATCTATTATATGTATCCATATTTATGTATATATGTATATTCATAGGCACTGTAAGGTAGGTGTTATTAATCTCACACATTAGGTTTCCACCCTTGTAACAATAGGTCCAAGATAATCAAGAAGGGATGACTCTTTTGATTCTCTGTTCAGAAGTTTTGGTCTGTGGTCCCTGGCCTGTTGGTGGTGCTTGTGTTGGACTGTGTCTTTTTACCTGGTGACAACTGGGAGGCAGGGTGAGGAACAGGGAGCAGTTAAAGAGCCAGCATCCATAGAGCCTCCAGCCACCATTTCTGCTATGCCTCAGCCCACAGAGGTTCCATCGCCTTACAGCACAGGGGCGCACACAGCTGGCCACCAGGCCCATGTGGGCCTTGGGGCGGCGGGGAGGAGTTTACAATCCAAGTCACAACAGCCTGTTGTCAAAACAAACCAGAACGCATTGCTTGAGTGCGAGTCAGTCTGTTGTGTTCTCTAGAGGTGTAGACACGTCGTTCTATCAAGGGCCAACAAGCATTTTTTCTACAGCTCCTTCCCAGACTCCACACCCTGTATAAAATGGCACCCCGTATAAAATAGCAGCCCATATAAAATGACATAGGTAGAACTCAACTCGGACTGCAGTTTCATTTTCCACCAGCAGGATTCCAGACTGATCATTCCTCAGATGAAATGAGTGGGATGAGGTTGTCAGAGACTTAAGTCTACTATACTTTAGGTATATACTATACACATATATAGTATAATGTGTGTGTGTGTGTGTGTGTGTGTGTGTAAGAAAGGGGCTCTGATTGACACTGTGTAAACCAGGAGTGTGAACGGATGAGGAGCAGATCACACACAAAGTAGCCATAGTTTCCTTGCATATTGAGAAAATTGGGAGCTCACCTGTCTTGACTCCTAATAGATTTCTTGCCATCCCTGACCCCTGCCAGTAGAGTTCTCTTTCCTGGTTGCAGTCAAGAAGATCTCTCTTCTACTGTTTTTCTGTTGCTGTGATAAAACACTCTGACCAAGAGCAGCTTAGGGGCAGAGAGGGTTAAAAAGGCTTATACTGTCAGGTCATAATCCAGGGAAGTCAGGGCAGGAAGTCAAGCAAAGACCAGGGAGGAATGATGCTACTGGCTCGAGTTCAGCCTGCCTTTGCAGACAGTCCAGGCCCGGTTATTATTCAGTTGCTGCTATAGTCCAATGTTTGTGTCTTTGTAGAATTTATTTATGTGTCTAATGTTGGTATTCCTTTGTTCCTTGGTCACAAGACACCACAATGGCCGTGTACAAGCTAACTTTCCTAAGAAAGGGAGATCCTGATACCTCAGCCCCTGAGTAGGGCAGATAACACCAGCCAGTTTAACTTTGTTGTTGTATCTTTTCCTTGAGGGGTGTACCATAGGCAGCCCCCAATCTTATATATGAAGAGGCACTTCATAGGAATGGTGCCTCCCACAGTGGACTGAGCCCTCCCATATTAATAATCAATTAAGACAACCCCTCACAGACATGGCCATAGGCCAACCTGACATGGGCCACTCTTCTGGAAGTTCCTTCTTCCCAAGTGACTCTAGGTTGTATCAAGTTGACAATAGAAACTACCTAGGGCAATCCTCTTCTCGTTTCTCTTTTGGGACATGCAGAGGTCCTGACAGAATTACCTCATGAAGCTAAGCACTGCGCATGCTGAGAAAGACTTCTCAGTCTCTGCTTCTTCATTCCTCTATTCTGATCTAAGTCTAGTGAATACTGGAGGCCAGCTCCAGTGATGGCCAAGTCCTGCAGAGGAGATAAGGGGTCTGGGAGAGAGGAGTGAGTCAGGCACAGAGGTCGAGGGAATCTTGCAGCCTGACGGACTGGCGGTCCAGGTGCTTCCTTGTTTATACAGAGCTCAGAAGACAGGGATAGATTCATGTTGTTCCAAGGCATGGATCCTATCACTTTTGTCCCTGGACACAGGTTTTAACTTCCTCTCGGTCGTAAGTTTAGTCATCGTTGGTAAACCGTAACAGAACAGTTATCGTTCTCAATCGTTTTCCCTCATCAACCCGTAACCCAGCTGTTAAGAATCTAGAGGCATGTTTTGCCAAAGCACGACAGCTCATTCTCAGGCTGGTAGCTCTTGCAGTTTCAAGGGCACGAGACAGAAAATTTCCAAGCCAGCCTGGGTAGACTGCCATGTCTGGAGCAGTGTATTATCAACTTTTAATAGTCAGAGTACTAATTGTCATTAGCCTCAGGAAAAATTTTTAGGCCAAAGCTGCTGCAATTCTTTTATTATTATTATTATTATTATTATTATTATTATTACTACTATTACTATTACTATTGTTATTATTTAATCTTTTTTTATAGTCTAAACTTTATACCCCTTCTGGTCTGCCCCCTGACTGTTCCTCATCCCATACACCGCCCCCTCCCGTCCCCACCCCACCAGACCTCCCCACTCCCTATGGCCTCAAGTTTCTTGAGGGTTAGGTGCATCTTCTCTCACTGAATCCAGAAGGCCATCCTCTGCTGTATGTGTGTCAGGGCCCTCATCTCAGCTGGTGTATGCTGCCTGGTTGGTGGCTCAGTGTCTGAGAGATCTTGGGGGTCCAGGTCAGTTGAGACTGCTGGTTTCCCTATAGGGTCGCCCTCCTCTTCAGCTTCTTCCAGCTTTTCCCTAATTCAACCACAGGGGTCACCAGCTCTGTCCATTGGTTGGGTGTGAGTATCTGCATCTGACTCTTTCAGCTGCTTCTTGGGCCTGTCAGAGGGCAGCTGTGCTAGGCTCCTGTCTGTAAGCACACCACAGCATCAGTAATGATGTCAGGCCTTGGGGCCTCCCCTTGACATGGATCCCACTTTGGGCCTGTGACTGGACCTCCTTTCCCTCAGGTTCTTCTCCATTTTTGTCCCTGCAGTTCATTTAGACAGGAACAATTCTGGGTAGAGTCTTTGACTGTGGAATGGCAACCCCATCCCTCCACTTGATGCCCTGTCTTTCTACTGGCGGTGGACTCTACAAATTCCCTCTCCCTATTGTAGGGCATTTCACCCTCAGGCCAAAGCTGCTTCAATTCTTATTGAATTGCTGCATTGCCACAATGCAATGTTTATATCTTTGTATAATTATTTATATGTCTAATGATGGTATCCCTTTGTTCCTTGGTCATATGATACCACAATGGCCCTGTACTTGCTAACTTTTCTAAGAAAGGGAGGTCTTGATACCTCAGCCCCTGTGTAGGGCAGAGGTAACTGCAGCCGGTCTACTTTTGTTGCTGTTTTTGTTGCTACCTTCTCCTCGAGGGGCGTAGCATGTGTGGTTCCCGGTCTTGTATGCCACATAAATGCCTGAGCACACAGTAGCACGAGGCTTTAATCAGATCTGCTGCCAGCTGCTCTAGCCTACTGAATCTTGTTTACCTTTCTAAGTTTACTTTGTTCTGATTATCCCGTCCCTGAGTAAGTACAGGAGCAGATGGCCAAGACATCTTAGAACATCTTGGAGTCAGAGCCTCATAAGGAGATCTCTGGCTTCTTCATTTAAGTCACAACTTCAGGGAATAAGGAGACTTTCAAGTAGGGCCAGAGAAGGATATCACTCTAAAAGCTGGAGGAGTAGAATGTTCAGGAGTTCTTCTTAGAAGCAGTACTCCTGGAAAAAGGTATAATTGATTCATAAGAAATTTCCCATCAGTCCAATATCTCCAAGTTGTACCAATATTAAAAGCCCCCAGGCATGCAGCACATGGAGATCAAGACCAAAAGTGGAGAACCACATGGTGGCCATTGCGTTACTGGGCTCAACTCTGCTGGGTCTTTGTCAAACAGTTGTGCTGGCCTCATGGCTTTTGCTGTTCCCATTCAACATGGCTATGCCAAGTGAATGCTTGCTTCTCTCTTCTTAAAATGAGCTACTTTCCTTCCCATCATGCCCCAAGTACGTGGCCTTGGATGCTCAGCTGCATGCCTATGTGGACACGCAGAAAGAAACATGTATGTACACAGACCAGAAGACATTTGTTAACGAGAAGTAGAATAACATTGAAAACCAAAGGATTTTATTGTGTTCATATTGGCTGTAATAAAGAGGCCCAGGGACCCTTCCAAGTCCAAGGTTTCAATAGAGGGCAGAAAGGAGGCGTAAGGAACAATCCCTGCCAAGCCCCCCGTTGTTGTCTCTGCTCCAGTTTGTCTCACAAGCTGCCATAGTGGTGTGAAATCTCTTCCTGGAGGACAAGTTCCCCCTCTGGCTTCAGACTTCTTCTCCCAGCATAAGATTCCTGAAGGAGATCCTACTTTCTTGGGGTTCATTGTTTCAACAGTGCGTCATGTGTCTCTAGCACTTCATTGCTGTCAGTGTGGTTATGGAGTGCATCGGCTCAGGCGTCCTCTGCCAGTGTGCGAGCACAGCTCCTGCCACGAGTGTGTGAGCACAGTGTCTGCCACAAGTGTGCGAGCACAGTGCCACAAGGTTGCCCTGTGTGTGCCTTCGAATGTATCGATAAGATTTTCTCCTAGTAACTTCTCCTTTATTTAAAAACTCCATTTATGAATTGTGTGTCCATATGTGTGTGAGTGCAGGCACCACAGTCTGTGTGTAGAGGTCAGAGACCATGTTTCAAGAGTAAGCTCTCAGGGTTGGAGATTTAGCTCAGTGGTAGAGCGCTTGCTTAGCAAGCACAAGGCCCTGGGGTCAGTCCTCAGCTCCGGGATTGAGTGTGTGTGTGTGTGTGTGTGTGTGTGTGTGTGTGTGTGTGTGTGTAAATAACAAAGAGCAAGCTCTCTCTTTCTGCTTTGGTGAGTCAGGGCCTTTCTTGTTGGCCTTGTTTGACAGCCAAGGATGATCGTCTGAGTGAGCGTCTGGGAGTCTCCTGTCTATGCTGTCTGTTTCACCCTGGGTCTGCAGAGATCACAGCTACACACTACTGCATCTGGCTGTTTGTTTGGTTTGGTTTTGGTTTTTTGAGGCAGGGTTTCTCTCTGTAGCCTTGACTGTCCTAGGAACTTGATCTGTAGACCAGGCTGTCCTTGAAAACAGAGAACCACCTGACTCTGCCTTCCGAGTGCTGGGATTAAGGGTGTGCATTGCCACAGGTTCTGGGGTGCAGAGGGCCCACCAGTTCTTGTATGATTTCATTATACCAAACGAGAGGTAAGTGTGCTGTGGCCTATGGTATGGCTCTGCCCTTGTGTGTTCTTCATCTTCCAGGACTAAGTGAGAAAAGAAAGGGAAAATGACGAACCAACCAACAACCACGAGAGGAACAGCAGCAACAACGAAATCTACTTCCTTTTCTGAGAGCCCAAGGAAAGGACACTGTGATCCAAAGACAGCCCTGTGCTGCCATTTGGTTTGCTTACATGGAGTCTAACTGATCCTCCGACACAGCTCTTTTTCTCTGGAATCGAAAGCACACAGATTGTATTTTCATCTTGTCACGACCAGTGGTCTTTTGTAAACACTGAAAATAGTAACTGGTGGTTTGGGGAAGCCATTAGCCAAAGGAGCTCCCTCTGCAGCCTCTGTGAGCTGAGTCATTGTGTTCTGTTCCTCAGGTGTCCTCTGACCTGCTTGAAATGGTGACGGGTGGACCAGGCTTTCTGTTGTTCCCCACTGTTCAAACACTAACCATCCATATTTGATCAAACAGAAGAAATACAGCGAGGCTGTTCATATGCTTGCTGGTATAATTCCTAAGGCTCGTTTGTCTACCTCAGTATGTACAACTTATAATTATATTAGTACACACACACACACACACACACACACACACACACACACACACGACAAACTTTTTCCTCCAAATTTATGTGCTGAATTCTTAGCTCCAAGTATACCTCAGTATGTGACTGTCTTGACTTAGAGCCTTTAAACGGCTTCAGTAGTTCTCGACCTGTGGGTGGTGACCCCTTGTGGTCACATATCAGATACCCTGTATATCAGATATTTACATTATGACTTAAAATTACAGTTTATGAAGTAACTGTTATGAACGACAACTATGAAGTAATGATGCAAAATTACAGTAATGAAGTAGCAACAAAATAATTTTATGGTTGAGGGCCATCACAACATGAGGAACTGTCTTAGCATTAGAAAGGTTAAGAACCATTGGGTTAAATGGTGTCATGTGTGTAGGTCCTAATCCAGAGTGTCTGTCATTCTTATAAAAAGAGTGAGAGCCAGGTAGGGCAGCACAAGCCTACAATTTCCACACTGGGGAGGCTGGAGAAGAAGAGTCTTGAGTTCAAAGCCAACCTGGGCTACATTGTGAGATATAGTCTTAAAGGGGGGTGGATAGAGAGTGGTACACCTAGCCAGAGAAAAGCCATTTGATGACACCAAGAGAGAGACCTTCCTGATACCCTCATCTTGAACTAGCCTCTGAAACTGGGGAAAAATTCATTTCTGTTGTTTAAGTTCCCTAGTTTATCCTTGTTTATTTGGCAAATTCAGCAAAACAATTTAACGAGGCTGTGGAATCTTGATGCAGAACACACCTATCTGTGCACTTCCTTACCCATTACAGTGAGGGGCATGTGGTAGACCTTAGAGTCAGGAGAGACCGAGAACCCTTTTGTGACCTAAGAGTGCACAGGGCATGAATCAGGAAGTAGTCCAGCCTCTTTCAGGGAAAGGAGCCCTCTTCTTTTTCTCAATTAAAAAAAAATTAATGGTCAAGTTATGGGGTCACCTGTCTTTAATCCCAGCACTTGGGAGACAGAGGCAGGCTTCTCTCTATGAGTTTGAGGCCAGCCCGGTCTACTGAGTGAGATCTAGTACAGCCAGTGCTATACCATAAAAGCAGGTCTCAAAAACCAAACAAATGAACAAAAATTAACATATACAGTTTTAACTTTTGTTATGGCTTCTTCCAAACAGAATCTGTTTGGGGCCCTGGAGAAATGGCTCTGGAGTTAAGAGCACAGGCTGCCCTTGCAGAAGACCAGGCTTTTAATACCCACCACATCAGGCTTACAATTGCCTTGTAACTCCAGTTCCAGGAAATCTGACACCCTTTTCTGTCTTCCTCAGACTCTTGCAAGTACTCAGTCACACACATGTAGACACACTTTTAAATAAATAAAAATAATGGCCCAGCATCTGTTTTTGTTCTCCACATCCTGCACCTACACACCCTCACGCCTACCCCCCATGGCCTCTTCTACTCTAATGTTACCTGTGAGCTTCTGTCCTTCTTATGTTTCTCTACGGTTCTCCTCACGGTCTCTAATCCAGTCTCACAGCTCTGTTCACTCTCACTCACACCTCTAATCTACAGATATGCAAACATTAAAGGTTAGCATCCACACATGAGTAAGAACAACAATGTTTGTCTTCATGAGTCTGGGTCACGCTACTTAATGCGTTTTTAGACCCATCGGTTTTCCAGCACTCTTCATTTGTCTTCGCTGCTGAATAATATCCCACTGTGTGTATATGTCACTTTTCATTGTCCTTCCATCGGCTGGTGAGCATCTCAGCTGGCTCGATTTTCTTACACTGTGAATAGAGCAGCCCTAACCTGATGTGGAAGAATCACCGTGGTAGGATGTGGAGTCCTTTGACAAACCTTTGGCAGACAGCTACAGGTCTTGAGAGCAAAACTCAGAACTTCCTATGACTTCCCACACTTAACGTCAAATAAGAGAATGGAAGCCAGTGTTGATATAGCATTTTAAGCTTTACCTGGCCCACTGTACATGCTTGCCCTTGCTCAGAAATAGCTTGTGATGACAGGTGGGGTTGAAGTCTGGCTATCCTACTGACTGTGGGACTGTGGTGTTATTTAAGCTCAGAACTTTTTCTCAGTATAATGGTGGTGGTGGTGATGGTGGTGGAGGTACTAGGACCAAATGGTAAAGACGGAATGGAAGAAATACCTAGTATGTTGTTGATATATAGCAGGTCGCCACTTTCCTTTCTTTCTGTAAAGATGGTTATTTGTGTCTGGTTTCCATGACAACTCCATGTTTATGCAGGAGACATAGCGTCTTGGAGTGTGTCCCATGTTACGCAGTAATTCTGTGGCGCTCAGAAGCACAGTTGGAAGCATGCCACAGTCCTTGCTGAGAATCATCATGATGTCCCCAGCGTCTCTGATGAGTTGAAAGCTTTGTGAGGTTCATCCCTCATTCTCATCGCTCGATCTCAATGAAGAGAAACCGATGTCAGAGAGCGTAGTGCACTAAGCTACTGAAAACAGCGTTCAGCTGACTTCCCATGTGTATCTGGGGATCAAGGAGTGCCCTTTGGGATTCTGGGTAAGGGGATGATGGAGACAACATTGGAAATACAGAGTAGGCAGGTAGAGGACAGTGGGTTGGGAAATTTTAGGAGGGAATGTGGGAGAAACTGAGCACAGTTGCTTCTCAGAGAGCCTCCGTTAGCAGGATGTAAATGGATCCCTGGGAAGGCGTGCTGCCTCTCACCAGAGACGGCTGTTTTTATGCTCTAAGCCTCATACGTGTTCAGCCTCACCTATCCAAGGGTCCTTGGGTGCCCCCACTGGAGTCATATCTGGCCATCTGAACTATCTCATTGGTCATAGTAAATACCACAAAGTTCTAGAAATGTCTCTGTCAGCAATAAAGTAGTTTTCTCCCTACTCCGATATGTAGACAGCTACAAAGGAAGTTGGATGACTGCCACTAAAGAAGACCAGAGAGAAAGACCATCGTGGTCTTGGCACGCCGTGAGTAGATTTAGACTCTATTCACTGAGTAGTGCATTTTTTTTGTTTGGAGGAAACTGTTCGGGATCAAAGTTTCTATGCAATGGTCATGTGTAAAGTTCTGAGTAAAAGACATTGTAACCGCAAATGCCTAGAGCAATGCAATGAGGCAATCAGATTTGAATGAAGAGAACAGATCAAGCTGAAAGTCAAAATCAAGGCTTAAATTGGAGTAATATATTTTTATTTTATCAATTTGTATGTGTGTGTATATAAATGTGTGTATGTATATATGTGTGTATATATATGTGTGTGTGCATATATACATATATATGTATATATGTGTGTGAATATATATGTGTGTGTGCATATATACATATATATGTATATATGCATGTGAATATATATGTGTGTGTGCATATATACACATATATATGCGTGTGAATATATACATATATATGTATATGTGTGTATGTATATATATGTGTGTGCATATACATATATATGTGTGATGTATATGTGTATATGTATATATATGTGTGTGTATATACATATATATGTGTGTATATATACATATATGTATATGTGTGTACGCGTGTGTATGTACACACTTGCATGTGCGCTGCACATTGTGTTCATTCAGGCAAAGGCTCAAAGAGGGTGTCAGATCCTTGGAGCTGGACTTACAGGCAGCTGGAATCAAACTCTGGTCCTCTGCAAGAGCAACGAATGCTCTGAACCTCAGGGCCATCTCTCCAGGCCCCCAAAATTACGATTTTGAAATAGACAAAGTAGGGGCTGATGAGATGGCACAATGGGTAAAAGTACGTGCCCCCAAGCCTGATGACTAAGTCTGATCCCTGGAACCCACATAGTAGAAGGGGAAACCTCATTTCCACAAGCTGTCCTCTGACCTCCATGCATACTGTGGTGTGTATGCTTTCCCCACTCCCACTGAATAGACCAATGTAAAAAGCTTTAAAAAAAAAAAAAGAAGAAAGAAACAATCAGGCACTCGAATCATGTGGGACACTGGTGTCTTCTAGTAGGCAGGACTCTTGGAGTAATAGCTATAGGCCTCCCTTTCCAGGCTGGGACCCATCTGCTGTGTTTCAGTGTCTAAAAGTTAACAACCCAACCCGGGGAGTGCTTGCCTGTCTCTTGTCTCTGCTACAAGCTCTTCAAAGACTGTCTGGGTCCTTGTGCTGATTTAATCATCATAGTCAAGGAACTTTAAGTGCATAAGGATGAAAGGAATAGATGCTATTTTTATGCTAAATTACACAGACGAACTAAAGAAGGAGAAAGATGACAGTGTGTTGCACTGCTCCAAATCATGAGGGAACAGTTTTTGCTGGTCTTTGAGGGTAGATGAAATTTAAAGATGGGAGAAAAAAATAGCCTATTTATTTTTACTGATGACTTCCACATTGAAACTTCTGGGGATGATTCAGCAAAATCAGTCCGGGCACAAAGTAAGATGGCTTGAATTAGCACAGCCAGTGCTTGACGTGTGTGGGGGAAGGGAAGGGCAGGAATTACAGGTATCGTCAGTAAAACCCAAGCAAAGGCTGTACTATGTAATGATGACCTGCACGCATTTCTCACCCCCTACTCATTCACAGATTTAAGTCCTTATTCACTTAAAGTAAGTCTTGCAACCCGAGAATAGTCGGTAGTTCACGTTGGTCAGCCTTTTGACACTGTAACAAAATACTTGATATAAAAAGAAGAAGAAGGAGGAGGAGGAGGAGAAGGAAGAAGAAAAAGGAGGAGAAGGATTTATTTTGGCTCATAGATTCAGAGAATTCAGTTTATGGTCACTTAATCCCATTGTTTTAAAATTTAATTAATAATTAATTTGTTTATATGTGTTTGGGTTACCTGTGCATGTTCCAAGGTATGTGTCCGGAGGTCAAAAGGCAACTTGCAAGCTGTTCTTTTACCACATCAGTGCAAGGGATTGAACTCAGAGTCTTGGGCTTGCTACAAAGTCCCTTTACCACTGAGCTTGGCTGACCCAAGATCAGTGATTTTTTTAAAAAGTTCATTATTTATTATGGACCTTTTACTACATGGTTATCTATGTACTGCCTGTGTGCTTGGTGCACACAGAGACTAGAAGACGCCATCAGATCCTCTGGGACTGAGTCACCACTGGTTGTAAGCTGCCATGTGGGGGCTGGGAATTAAATCCAAGTTCTCTGGAAGAGCTGTCCATGCTTGTAACTGCCGATCCGTTTCTCCAGTCCCAGGCCTTATTGCTTTGAGCTGAAGAAGGGTCTGACATTACAGTTGGCCCCACAGCAGAATGTAGGAAGGGCAAGGCGGGAAGGGACTAGGGATAAGGCACACCCTTTGAGGCAAACTCCCAGGGATCCACTTTCTCCAGCTCCTAATGTCCCATTGGGTGCTAACTCACAATAGATGGATAATGATGTAGCTAGCCTCTCCATGGTCTGACCACCATGAATGCCATGAGCTGGGAACCACACCTTCCACACTCCAGCCTCTGAGGCCATCTGAGTTCCAACCCATAACCCTTAATGCTTCACTTTAAAGGTTGAATAGTTTGTTCCCTTAGATGTATTTTAGCTCTAGGGCATTTAGGTTAGAACAGTTACAGGTGTTTGTGGTCCACACCATGTTCTGGTTTGTGTTGTACATATCTGCTGTGTGTGCACATCGACGAGACAGGAGTGTTTATATGTTCATAGCTTGAGTCACTTTTGGTCACTGATTCTGAAATACAACCAAAGATCCATGTGTTAAATAAAGGCTTAGTCTCCAGCCTTTGGAGCCAGTAGAGGTGGCTTCGGAGGTAGCACCAAGGGAGAGGAATTTAGGCCCTTGGAAGTATGATCTTGGAGGGTCACTGCTCATGTCTCCTGCTTCAGTCATTATGATGAGAGTGGCTTTGCTTTACTTTCCCTGCAATAAACTTGCATCATCACAGAACCAAAGCAGTGGCACCAACCTACCATGTCCCAAGACCCCTAAGATCAAACAGCATCCTTCCTCCTCTGTCACATATCAGCTCTTCTGTTATGTGATAGAAAGCCTCAGTTCTTTTCTGCATAAGCTACATTGGCACCCAATGGGAATGTAAGAAGGAGCAGGTCTAAGGTTCCTTGGGAATTCTCCCTCTGTAGAATTCCTCAGCAGTAAGAGATTTCTTGCTGGGAGTAGTGATGCCTTTAATCCCAGCTCTCGGGAAGGGGAGGTAGGTGGATTTCTGTGAGTTTGAGGCCAACTTGGTCTACAGAGAGTTTCAGAATAGACAGGGCTACGTAGAGACTCCTTCTACACACACACACACACACACACACACACACACACACACACACACACACACAGAGTTATCTTTTGTGACACTAGTGCATCCAACCAGGTATGTTCCCCTGAATTATCTACCACAAATCGAGAGCCATAACTGTTTTTCCTGACAGAAACAGGCAAGGCTGGTATAAGCATGAAGTGATTTTCTTGAGTGCCTAGACTTGGACACTCAGCCCATACAGACCCACTCGTTCCCACTTATGCAGCTAACCCTTGTGGAAGGCCCGTTCTCTGTGGGAGGTGTTCCTCTTTAGAACATTTCCTCTCTTTTTTATCCATCTCTCTGTTGTCACCTTTGGTGACAGACCAGGCAGACAGCAGCTCAGAGGATGTGTATTTAATAATTCTCTTGAATGGTCTCAAGCCTTCTGTAGCAAAATGTAGTACAGAAACGGTGATCTGAAGTCCAGGGAGGCAGTGCTTGACACATGAGTGTGAGGAGGGAGCTGGTGAAAAGTGTTCTTTGCCATCCAAGCCGCATCCCTCAAGGCTTCATTTCAGAGTATGGCCCTATTTTCTTTTAGAAGATCTCTGTGTGGTGTAACTCATTGGCAGAGCACTTACTTAGCATATGAGAGTCCACGTTTGATCTCTAGCGTCTGAAAACAAACAGAACCCTCAGAGCCCACGAGTCTCTGCATATTTCAAGGGAGATTTGCTTTTGTTGCCTTAACTAATGTTTTACCCATGGTCTTGAGATCTAAAATCCAGAGGCAGAGAACTTGAAATGGCACTCAGGCAGCGTTCAAGCCAAACTTGCTGTGTGACACAGAATGAAGGGAGAGGAATTCAGAGGCACAGTGAGCTGAAGACAATCCCATGGAGGTTCACGTGGGTTCACTGAAGCATATCGCACAATGCAGAGACCTGGGTCTCTGAACAGTAGCCAGAGACATAAGTAGATACCCACCATCAGGAAGCAAATGGGCTGTTCACTCACTTTCTGGATCTTTCTTATCCCAATTCAGGATTTCCAGACCTTGATGTGGTTGGCAATTGAAGTTGGATAAATTCTTCACCAGTGGGACATGTTGAATATAATCTCTGAGCTCTTTCCTCTAGACACCAGAGACCCTGTTGTCCCTCTTCCTTTAGTTGGGACAATCAGTCTCTACATTGCCAACAGTCACATGGGGAACAAGAAGGGGGACATCATCCTGGTTTACTCCCAGTACTATGGGGATAGAAGCTGAGATTACAGCTCTCTGTGCAGGATAGAAAGTAGAAACTTCAAACCTTATGATGATATAAGGTCACGTAGTAGGATGAGGAGCCAATTCACACATCAGCATCATCTGAGAAATAACAGGGCATTTGTTTGCCCAAGGGAGAAGTTACTTGAACTATTTGGAAAAAATCAGCATCACTCAACTATTTTGTTAGTCCTAAAATTATGATCGCCCTCCCTATGTGTTTGGCATTTGTCAGGTGGGAGGAGATGCCCCAGCACTTTTGAAAGCATCCTAATGAGAAGTGAATCACTGGGCCTGTCACTCAAATGCTGCCACATCCAAGTCGAGAAGTGGCGGCTGATTAGCAGCTTTTCACGGCGTGCACTCTGGTTTAATGTGCTGAATATAGAAGGAGGATATGGCAGTGGAAGCCATTCAGGAACTTTCAGAGTGACATCATAACAGCCCATCCTCACTCAGGGGCTGGTGGGGAAGGAGAGGTCCCTGAGACATGGGAAAACACCCACCCTGACACACATTTTAACGGCACGATTACTACACGCTAGTCCGGTTGAATTATTTTCTAGGTCCGTCTTGTTCCTATCGAAGGCGTCTGGGGGTTGCTTTTGTTTTTCCTTTTGCATCTTGTTCCTGTCTGTTCACTCCAGACTTTCAGACATGAGTTCATTTTCTTCTAGAAATATAAAACTAGGTCATGTCTTGTGGAAAATATTTCTGTAGATTCCTGGGATTCTGAAAGAACACAATAAGGCATCATGATAGGCACTTGGCTGATGCTTACCGAGACCCCAGAGTCTTCCTTCCCTAGCCTTTGTGTGATCTTATCTCCTGCTTCGAAATGAGCTTATTTTTCTGTATTCTGCTGTTCTACTGTGGCCTGTGGCCCACGGTCCATGATCTGTAGTCTGCTCTGGGAAGGTGACGGCTTACATTTTATACTAAAAGAAGAGCCTGCAGTTCCAGTCTCAGGGGAGAAATGGGTTCTCAGAGCAATAGACATGGGCAGGTTTCTGGGGTGAGGTCGGCAGACACCATCTGCCTCTATTCCTAACAGGAGGGTGTGACACCTAACGCGCCATGGCCAATAACAGTGTGTGTCTGAAATAACAGCCTCTCCCTTTACTTTAGAAATCTTAGCGAAGAACAAAACAAAACAACAACAAAAAAAACCTGAACCAAAAACCAAACCAAACCAAAAACCAAACCAAACCAAAAACCAAACCAAACCAAAAACCTCCTCGAAGGAAGATCTATTTGGTTTAAAGTGATTCTTCTATAGAGAAAGTTATTTTCTACAGACAACAAAGTGGCAGCTGAGAGTGTATACAACTCTGTATGTACCATGTGTGAACATTGCCGTTTACACGCATGACACGACTTCTTACAAAGCTGAAGGGTGCTGCTCCAAGGGAATATGAAAAAAGGATAAATAAACTATACTCCACAGGCCATATTATCTAGTCGCTGCTTATAAAAAAAAACTCATTTATAGTGTAAGCAGGAATCAAGGGAGGAAATAGAGCTCCTCTTTCTACCCATGAAATCCCTAAGGCGCAGTCCCTTGGGGAACAAGGGGTCAGAAATGATGGCAGCTGCAGGTTCCCTTACGTAGAATCCACTTCTCACACCACACTGTCTCAGGAGCTTAGAAAACAAGAGAAGGGATGAGGAGAAGCAAATGCACAGGCCTTGTCCACCTCTGGATCTTAGTGATCTGGGCAAGGAACATGAGCCTCAGAGTGGGCAAGATGTACCCAACCTCACATCAGGTGAATGCAGGCTGCAGGGCCCTCAGGGAAGGGGTCGTAGGCTGAAAAGCATTTCCCTTAAAGGATAAAGGAACACATGGATATAAATTACTGTAGAATGAATTTCCCAGAAGGGCCAGAAGAGAGAGAGCAATGTCAGAAGAGGGGTGTGTGCGTGCGTGCGTGTGTGCGTGTGTGTGTGTGTGTGTGTGTGTGTGTGTGTGTGTGTGTGTGTGTTAGAACTAGAGTGGATTAAAGAGATCACTTAGTGGTTAAGGGCCCTGGGTGCTCTTCCAGAGGATTCAGGTTCCGTTCCCATTACTCACATGGCGCCTCAAACTGCCTACACCTCCTATTCCAGAGAATCTGATACTCAGTTCTGGTCTACGTGAACACCAAACACACATGTAGAACATGAACATACATATGGCAAAAACACCCACATACATACGATAATAAAATACAAAATTTTAACTTAGTATCGGCTTGGATATAACATGATACAAATGGACCAGTCTGAGAGAATGCTGTAGGGTCCATACAACATCTGACATGAAGGACAGAGGACTGTCAAAAAAAACACTGGACCTGTGATCCTCAGGAAGCCTCAGCGCTCATGTGGGAGCTGACCAGAACTTCACAGCTCGGCTCCGTGCAAACTTTACTTGCAGTAGAATATTTAGATGGAAATGTCGGGTCAGTAGGAAATGTTGGTCAGTAATTGGAGCCTGGGAACACATCTCAGCAGGAGGGTGAGTCACTAGGGCCCAAGGTGGCCAGACTAGGGTGCTGGTGGGGAAAAGGTCGTTTGCACAGGGATTACATGCTTCTCATTGTGAATAACAATGATGTCCAGGGTAATTAGTCAGGGGTAAACCATTCTTACTCTTTGACAAGGCAATTTTGAATCCATTAATGACTCAACAAATAAATAGGCGTTTGAAATTACATAAATAATCGGATTGTATGGAGTTGGTTTTCGTATCTGCCGATCAGGTCTCTGCTGTTGGTTAGTGCTGGACACTAAAAGCCTTTCACATCTCTAGGACGGTGTCCCTGACCTTACATCAGTGCATTTTCCTCCTGTGGCTGCTGTTGAAGGCTATTTGACTGTTTCATAACAATTAGCCTAGGGCAGGAGAAACGGCTGGGCTGCTAAGAACGACCCCAGCTGTGACCCACCCAGCATGCTCTCTGTGCTTTACCTCACCTGTTGTACCAGTAACTTTGTATGCTTTTGTGTGGCCAAGGCCCCTCATCTTAGCATCAGGCAACAGGAGAGAGATAGGAGTGCCCAGCCAGCGGCAGAGACGGAAGAAACACACGGAGAAGGCCCAGAGTTCAGCAGCTCCAGCTGACTACGCCTTTTGACCTCTGAATCTGTGAAAAGACAGAAAAGTTCAGAGTCACAGAGAAGCTGATGTCTGCTTCAGTGACTAGGATAGAGCATCTGAAAAATGGAGCAATTTGTTCCCCAATTGGGCAGTTTTGTTCCTCTGCTCCTTCTGCCCTTCATAGGCTTCCTGGTCTATGGAGCAAAGTTCATTCTATGGCCATCTCAGTGAGGATGCAGCCAATAGGAAAGCTTCACCATGTTCCTATGGTTACTATATGAAAATGAAACTAAGCAACGATCCGAAACAGTTCCTTGATTTTGGACATATGTGTTCCCTAGGCAGTGGTGTTTGCAGGCTTGTGCTATCAGATTTCATCAGGCCTCTATAAAATGTACAGAATGATCAATTTCAGCTTCTCTTTTCCCCCAGACAATCCAATTTCATGTCACTATTTCAGCTCTGTCACTCATTAGGTGTGTGATTTCAATAAGTAACTCAATACACATTTGCTCCATTCTTTTTCCTCTATAAAAAAATAGCTAAGACAAGAATGGCCTCCCTCACAGGGTTCTTATGAGAACTCATGAGTGACGTAGAACAGTGCCTGGCATACAGCCACTCAGTATGTGTTAGCTGCAAACAGCAGATATAGTAGACCCACCCAAGCCCCACAGGAAAATGAACACTGAAAGGTTATACACCCAGGGATCCCATCTCATAGAATGAAATATATGGACTAGGGCCGCAGCCTCCCAGGCCTACATGTGATGGATAATGTGTCAAGCAGTGGGCATTTGAAGAGCAACATCTCTAAAGCACCATCGTCCACTCTCTTCTGTTGCTTCTGTGTCCCTGTCTTGTTGCTACCGGTATCAGGTTCCTAGGCATCCTGGGTAGTGAGTGACATCCAACCCAGGTTCCTAGGCATCCTGGGTAGTGACATTAAACCCATTTTGATTGTTATTTTTCTCGACGTTTATATTTGCTGTATCAAGATCCATAAATTTCTTTGTTTGCTTGTTTTTATTCAAGCAACTTTTGATTTTTTTCTCTTTCCTTTTTCATACGCTCACCAATCCTCCCTAGGACCACTGCCGCAGGCTCCTGACTCTAAGGCTTCTTAATCCCTCATTGTCTCCATGTTTATAACCTAACTCGAATTCTTCTTCCCTACTCGGCTACTCTAGTCACAATTAACTCTCACTTAGAGGTCCCATATTAACACAGTAGGGAGGATTGGTGAGCGTATGAAAAAGGACAAGCACACGAAGGACATGTATGCCATATACCCATCAAAGTGAAAAGGCACACATATGGAAAACGGAGAAAGGCAACAAGAATCCAGCTCTCTGTGGCTGGAGATGTGATCCTGTGGTAGACCTGCTTGCCTAGCATTCGCAGGCCCTGGGTCTGACTGTCTAGCCCCCAAAACCGAAACCTTTACATTTCAGCTGTTTAATTTTTTGTTAAGTTATAAAATTTCTGTATATATCTTGAGTATTAACACCTTATTAGATATTTCTGCCATTCCATAGATTAACTTTCATAAATATAATTTTAAAAAAAATGTAAGATGTTATAAATATGATTTATTCAGTTAAACTCAGCCATCCTCTGTCAGGAACTGAAAATGTACAAATGTATAAGATACACACACACACACACACACACACACACACACACACACACACACACACCACACTTGCATTGCTCTAGACTTGATATTGACAGGAACTCTCTTGGCAAACTTCACCCTCTGAGGAGAGGATTCAATAAAACATAAGGGGCCACCGCCCTGGAAGTCCAGCTGAGTCTGGCTCTTGGAACTGGCTTCCTCCTAGGTTCGCCATGCACTAAAGCACTTCATGCAGGTGAACGGGGGCTAAGACAGGCTGCATAGAGGCTACTTCAGTCTAAGCTTTTCGGATTTTCCTCGATAGTGGTCAGTCTTGGTCAACATTGGTGAGATCAGCATCTAGTCCCATGATGCTGAGTAAGACCGAGTCATAGGGCAGATCTTTGATCTTCGGATTCAAATTCAGATTCAAAACCTTCTCAAGAGCAAGTTGGGATCTAGTGATGTTGGAAGAACCTAGGATGTAGTGTATCAGTTTAAGTATGTCCCACTTGTCAAATAATCATCACTTCTCTACACTACACCAAAGTATTCCCACTGAGTCAGGAAGAAAGAACCCTTGATTCCTAAACCTCTCCAAAAACAAAACAAAAAAACAAAAAACAAAACCAAACCAAGGGGAGGCATGTGAGATTAAGTCAGTCAATTCCTTTTTGGAGGAAGTTGAGATAGGGTCTGGCTAACCTGGAACTCACTTTGTAGATCAGGCTAGCCTCAAACTCATGGAGATCCACTTGCCTTCCCAGGGCTGGGATTAAAGATGTGCATCACCATGCTAGGCTCAGTCACCATTTTTAGCCAATATGCTATAAATATTGTGCAGTGTTAGGCTTTGATTACAAAAATCAGTGCCAACTAGAAGTATGATCAAAATCTTAGTACAGTAGTGTTAGCATTCTAATACTGTAACCCTTTAATATAATTCCTCATGTTGTAGTCACTCCCGACCATAAAATTATTTTGTTGCTACTTTGTAGTTATAATCTTGTCTGCTATGAATCATAATATCAAATCTGATATACAGGATATCTGATATGTATCTCCTGTGAAAGGATTGTTTGATTCCTCCAAAGGGTCGTGACCCACAGGTTGAGAAGCACTGCCCTAGATGATCTAGAAGACTAGAGATTTTTGTAACCTGGTGTGTATTAGATAAACTCAGTTTTAGTTGACATATTATTTTCTTTCCATTGGTACATGTGGAAAACACGGAGAGATATGCAGGTGTGTTTAGGAATAGAGAAGTTGACTAGTATCCCCCAGATCTTGGGTTTCATCTCCAGCAGCTTGAGAAGCCTCAGAAGACCCACCTGTCACTTTGATGTCCCCTGTGGCTTTGGCAATATCGTTTTCGATCATACAGGAGTATGTGTTGTTGATTGTGACATTGTAGAGCACAGATACGACCTTCATGGTCACATTCTCAGAGTTCAACTCGAAGCTAGTGTTGGAGACTTCTGAGAAGTTGGCTCCTTGGTCAACTTGAGATGCCCAGGCCACTGTGGGCTGGGGGAACCACCGAGGAGCCTCACAGCGTAGACTCTCCGAACTGGCATTATAGTCCACATTAATCTCTGGCATACTGAAGGCTGCAGGGTCAAAGTTCAAAAGAGACAGGGAGAGAGAGATTAAACAAAAAAGCCATGAAGTTATCTTACTCTTGCTTCAGTACAACACTGTTCATCTTTAGCACAGGATACAGGATTAGTGAAGTATAATGATAGTAACTGAAAGTTTATGCTTATATTACCTATTACCTCACTGTACAAAGTAAGTCCTTGTTAGTAAGCCAAACCATAAAACATTTACCTTATTGCAAAAAAAAAAAAGCCATGAAGTGCTAGGTATTTTTTGTTTGGTTGTTTTGATTTTTTTGAGACAGGGTTTCTCTGTATAGCTCTGATTGTCCTGGAACCCACTCTGTAGATCATGCTAGCCTTGAACTCACAGAGATCTGCTTGCTCTGCCTCCCGAGTCCTGGGATTAAAGGAGTGCATCACTACCACCCAGCTAAAGTGCTAGGTCTTAAAAATGTGGATCAATCACTCCAATCACTGAAGTGATCCAGCACATTCCCCACAGTAATGTTGTGGACGGAAATAATTTTCTCAGAGCCTCACTATGCATTATAACCCCTGACCAGTACCACAAACTCCAGGGACCTGAATTTCATGTATTAACATTACAATAATTTATCTTCTCCATGTAAAAGGAGCTCAGTGGTCATGGGAGGAGGAGGAGGAGGAGGAGGAGGAGGAAGAGGAGGAAGAGGAAGAGAAGGAAGAGGAGGGGGAGAGGAGGAGGCAGAGGAGGAAGAGGAAAGGGAGGGGGAGAGGAGGGGGAGGAGGAGGAAGAAGAGAAAAGGGGGGAAGGAGGAGGAAGGGAGGAGGGGGAGAAAGACAAGGAGGAGGAGGAGGGAAAAAAAGAGGAGGGGGAAGAGGAGGGGGAGGAGGAGGAAGAGGAAGAGAAGGAAGAGGAGGGGGAGAGGAGGAGGCAGAGGAGGAAGAGGAAATGGAGGGGGAGAGGAGGGGGAGGAGGAGGAGGAACAAGAGAAGAAGGAGTCTCTTTCCTTAGGACAACAGGACCTTGGAAGGATTCTGGATCTCATGTTTAGAGGTAAAGAGGGAAGAGTAAGAGGAAAGAACAAACAACATCCACCTTGCACCCCAGAAGGTTCATTCACAGCCTTTGGCACTGTGGGGATTCGGAGTTTGCTTGGGTAGAGATTTTAGCTCTGATATCCACGCATAGAATGGTAGCTATTTGTTGTATTCTAAGACATGCTACTTATTAAAGTAAGGCCTGGGAATGAAGATCTCCTCTCTCCTCTATTCAGGCAGAGTAACACTTGCAAAAGGGTGTTAGGGCTCTGGGCGTGTTATTATGGCAGAAAGGCAGTCCACAATTAATGTTTTAAAATATTGTTGTGGTGATGGTGATGATGATGATGGTGGAGGTGACAGTGATGATGGTGATGATAGAGATGATGGTGATCTTGAAGGTACATGTGCCACAGCATACCTGTGAAGCTTGGAGGGTAGTTTTTGAGAGCTGGAGGGTAGTTTTTGAGAGCTGGTTCTCCCCTTCCACCTTTACGTGATGTGGTCATTTGAATGGGAATGGCCTCCATTACTCATATGTTTGAATACTTGGTGGAACTGTTTGGGAAGGACTAGAATGTGGGACTTTGTTGGAGGAGATGTGTCACTGGGGGCGAGGTTGAGGTTTCAAATGCTCGTACCATTTCAAGCTCTCTTCTCTCTCCCTTCCTCCTTCCCTCCTCCCTCCCCTCCATCCTCCCATCCTCTCTCTCTCTCTCTCTCTCTCCTCCCCTCCTCCCTCCCTCCCTCCCTCCCTCTCTCTCTCTCTCTCTCTCTCTGTCTCTCTCTCTCTCTGCCTCATGCCTGTGAATCAGATGTAAACTCTCAGCTACTGCTCGAGCTCCATGCCTGCTTGCTTGCTGCCGTATTCCCTACCACGATGGTCATAGACTCGCCCTCTGAAACCACAAGGCACAAATAAACCCTTTTTTCCTACAGTTGCCTTGGTCACAGTGTCTCTTTGGAGCAACTGAAAAATAACCAAGACGCATGGGTTCCAACTGTGGCTGACAATTTTGAACATCAAGCACCTTTACCTGCTGAGCCATCTCACCAGGCCCCCTGCCAGTCAGCAACTTATTAGGCCATTTAGCTGCTTTTTTGCTCAGGGTTGGGCTGGTGCAGGGTGAGAATTGAAGGGAATTTTTACTGTGTTGTTGTTTGTCTGTTTCTGACACAGTCTCACATAACCCAGGCTGGCCTTGAACTCCTCACAGAGTGGAGGACGACAGGAAACGTCCGATCCCTTCAGTGCCTCACGCTGAGGATACAGACACATGCCACCACATCCTGCTCTTTACCTCACTCCCGGCAAGCCTGTTACACAGCAGCGGAGAGGAGATGCACATGCTTGGAGCTGGGAGGGAACAGGTTCTTAGGAGAGGATGCGGAAAACGAGTCTCGAACCTGTACTTTGTGCTAGAAGTGTAAGCCAGGTATTAAAATCATTTGGTGCTCCCAATAATCCAATGGCTATCTGTGATTATATCTATGCTACAACTTTAAAATTTTAGAATTATTTTATTGGACTAAGTTCTTTAAAGAGGTGTGTTTATTTTTATTTTATGTATTTGAGTTTTCTCCTGCATGTGTGTGTGCACCGCATGCATGGCGTGCTCGTAGAGGCCGGAATCCCCTGGAGCTGGCATTACAGATGGCTGTGAGCTGCTTGTACATGCTGGGCTGGAAGAAGAGCTAGTGCTCTTAAGCACTGAGCCATCTTCCCTGGCTCTTGGATGTTAATTTTTTTTTAAAAAGTTAACATACAAAGAGATTTCATTACGTGAACAACTTTAGATTTACATAAAAGTTCCAAAGACAGAGTTCTGCAAGAGAGAATTCCTGTAGACTTTCCGGTCTATTTCCTCTAATGTGGCATGTTAAACGGTCATTGTATCTCAAAACTGAGAAACCAGCTTTTCTGTTAACTACACTCCAGGCTTTATTTGTTTTTTTACCCATTGGCATTGCTTTTCCTGTTGCTGTTCCAGAATGTGGTCTCTATGTTTTCAGTAATTGTGTCGCCTCGGGGTCTTACGGACTGTGAGATTTTCTCAGTCTTTCCATGCTCCTTATGGCTCTCACAGTTTTGAGTACCTGGTTAGGTATCGTGTAGGGCGCCTTTCTACTGGGATTTACATGTTCTTCTCATGGTTAGCATTGCAGAGGAAGACAGTGTCGGGAAAAGCTTCCCCATCAACATGGCATGCTAGGAGGTATATGCTCTCTACACACAATTGCTGATGACGGGAGGGAGCATTTGTTAGGTGTCTTTGAAAGGTGACTTCACTTACTCCAACATATCCTGACAAGGCAGAGTAGGAGTGCTAAGTGTCACCTCCACCTCCTGGAGAAGGGAAGAGAGAAGTAAATTGCTTGGGATTTCTGTCTGAATAGAGTTTGTTTCATCTCCCTCCTTGTGAGCATGTGAATGTGTATTTTAAACCCTGAGCCATAATTTAGTACTGTATTCTCTGTGCCAATGTTTTAACCTTTTCACTGATGCTTGCTTTGTTGGTCTGACCATCTCACGTTTCCCCACTAATCTCCATCTCAAGATGAAGAAGATGAGGTTCAGAGAGTGTTCTGACTCTCCGGCTATGCTGTGTAGAATTACATATACCCAGGAGGTGTTCGAGGAAGCTGTACAAAGACTAGTTTAGATCGGGGTGGCACAGGCTAGTTTTTGCCATCCTTCAACCTTCTCCACGAGGGCTTCTTGCCCCTTCTCTCATTGGGGTGTGTTCTTTCTCTTTCTGGAACCCCTCAACTGTTTCATTTCTACTTCCCTTATTCTTTGTTATGCTTAGTAATTGGTACCCCTGCACAGACCTTTGACTCTGCAAGCACTGTACTAGAAGCACTGTGAAGGAGGGGCAATCACTTTCATTTATTAACCGTCTTCATATGCTTCCTTGCATCTACCCAAATCCCTCATATATACTTTCAGAAAACCTCTACTAGACAGTGTTGATACAAAGGTATGGGCTTCACTGGGGCCATATTACTGAGTTTCTACGACAGCATTTGTTTGGTTGGTTCTTTTTGGATCTCTTCTAAAATGCTCTCCTTGTCAGGAGTCTCTGGAGGGACTCATTTCAGATGCGGGCTTGGGCCTAATTAGTATAGAAATATTCTGGGATGGATTGTGGGCTTTCCCTATTTAGCAATGGTAGGGCCTACTTTAGAAAGACCACGTTCATTAGCTAGGGGTGGTGCTCCGTGCCTTTCATCCCAGTGGTTGGGAGGCAGAGGTAGGCAGGTCTCTGTGACTTTGACAGCTAACCTGGTCTACATAGTGAGTTGCAGGCCAACTAGGGCTTCATAGAGAGGATCCTCTATATCCTAGAGGAGGGATCGATGGAGGGAGGGAGGGAAGGAGAGAGAGAGATACAGAGACAGAGAGACAGAGAGACAGACAGAGGGATAGAGAGAGATCCAGTGAGAGAGAGACAGAGAGAGACCCAGTGAGAGAGACAGAGAAATAGAGAGATCCAGTGAGAGACAGAGACAGACAGAGATATAGAGAGAGATCCAGTGAGAGAGAGACCCAGTGAGAGAGACAGAGAAATAGAGAGATCCAGTGAGAGAGAGAGACAGAGACAGAGAGACAGACACAGAGATCCAGTGAGAGAGAGAGACACAAAAAGAGACTGTGTCTTTAAGAATACACCCGGAAATTCAAAGATGGTAAGACACTATTGCAGGTCCCTACGGTATGGTCTTGAGTAACAATAAGATGACCACTAACAGAACTGATAGTTTTGGTCTGATATTGGTCATTTATGAGCACACCATAATATTTTTATCAATAACTCATGCCCTCAGATATTCTCAGATATCTTTGAGCTTCCCCCCACCCCCGGATGCAACTCACCTCCAGTCTTATACTCAAGGTTAGCATTCCCTTTGCCTTTTGAGGTGTGGATATAACATGTGTAGGTGCCAGCATCAGTGAGCTGCACATTTTTCAGTCTCAGGGAAGCATTGCCAACAACCACTTGATCTGCAAACACTGCTGTCCGGCCTCGAAACATCTCGTGCTGCTGTGAGAGGTCGTCTTTGCCCTCTTTGAACTCATGGACCAAACCTTTGATGCCTTCCTTCAGCCACTGGATGACGATGCCATTGAGTTTGATGTCAGGTTCAAACGTGCAGCTCAGGGTCCCGTCCTCTCCAATATTTCCAGCTGAGGTGAAGGTTGTGACCGTGATGAAGTGCTTGCCTGCGATTCAGGAAGGACCCATGCCAGTGAGGCCCTGGTACTTGGACAGCTATGTTCTCTGTTAATACATGCTGGACAGAGATGTCCAGGTCAGTTAGACAAGTAGAGAAGGACACAAAAAGACATGACTAGAAAGAGCAGGAAGAAATGTTGGTATCTACAGCAGATCTGGGCACAATGGTTTTGGTGAGAACAATGCACCCAAACCCTCAGAGGCAGCAAGAGGAAAGCACATCAGAGTTGAGGAACTCTGGAACATGAGGATTCACATTCTGGCTTTGTTCCTTAACAACCATAAGTAGGTCATGTGACTATTCTAGCTCTCAGGGGAATGGAGGGAACGGTATCTGTCTTGTCTACTTTGAGAGGTTATTGTAAGGAACAAATCAAATGGGTATAAATTTGATTTGTTGAACAGCATGTACTCAGGTAAGGTATCATAGCGAAACAGAGGTGACACAAAGTGAAACTTCATGTTAACTACTATGACTAGTAGTTCCAAAGAAAGTTCAGTTCTAACATGCAGGAACTTTGTCTTTCTTGGGATGATGAAGAAACTCAGGCATGGAGAAGGGAAGAGCTGTGGCTGAAGTTATAGTATTATCTACACCATAGCGAAGAGTGGTACTCAGTGATGTTTTGGTCCAAGATAGAAGCTACCTTCCTCACCCCTTTGATCCTGCCAACTGGAGGAACATTGACTACTGTGGTATCTTCATTCTACTGCCTGCCCAGCCCGGGGCCCCTTGTGCCAGTTGTTCTGACTGATGAGACTTTAGGGTAATTCAATTAATTGAATATCTTTAGCGGTTTCCATGACACAGATGTGAAGCTAAGGAAATGGCCGAGGAGTCCAAGAGGATCATAGAACAGTTACAAGGATCGATGGGGAAGAGACCATGAGGAGTCTCACCCTAAGAGTCATGTTGGCTGCTGAGGACAGTGGCAGGAGGTGCTGTCCCAACCTTTGCATACTCTTCACATAGACACCTGATTTAAGCATTTAAGATGGTCCACACAGGCCTTTCTGATACCCACAGATGTCACCGAGATGACTCTTGGACACTTCTCAACAGTGTCAGCTTCCTTACTGGTTTTCCTACTGTGCATATCTTCCTCCTTCCAACACATTTAAATGCATTGCTCTTACAGGCAGCTTCCTTAAAAGTACGAGCCAAATACATCTGTCACCCAGGCACTAATTTGCCATGGTTACTCCAGGCTCGGGAATGAGTTGCAGATTTCCCAGCCTGGCCTTCAATGCCAGGCACTGCCTGGCACGCAGTGAATGCCTCTTGTTTCTGCCTGGCAGTTTCCTCTCCCACTGCCCCCCTTCATTGTCTGTGTGCAATAGTTTGTTGATTTTCTTTCTTCAATTTAAAGATTCGCAAACAATTAGTACATGTTCCTTTTCAAATACAGAACCAAACATTCTAGACATAAGGGAGTCCTTGGCACTTCTAGCTCATTAAGGCTCTGGATTGTCTAATTGACTCCAAGACCTTTGTAACAGAGATGAGTGTAGTACATGGGAAATAGACCGAAGACACTGAGCTAGACAGCTTTGCCTTAGAAGACAAGAACAGAGGGCCAGGGACGGAAGAATAAGCATAGCTTTAAAAACGGAGAGAGGGGAGGAAACGGGCATACACAGGCGGGGCTGGAAGATGCTTTGGAGGTTTGGCAGTATGGAAGAAAAGGGATTTGGGGAGCAGCTGCCATGTGTGGCCTTTAGTGAGAGAGATTTGGAAAACGAACTATGAGAGATGGCAAAGAAGACCATGAGGAGAACGCGGCACCTGTCTCCTGCCAGGCTTTTTCTTGAACTCTGCTTTGACGATGACGGCTTATTTTCAGTTATCTCTGTTTATTCAAAGGCCCAGGCTGGCATGGGCTGCATGGTCACACTCTCCACCTTCACCACCCTGCTTGTCCTTCTCCTATCGGGAGTCCGGCTCGCTGTGCCCGCTTACCCACTGTCTACTCTGACTTGAGCCAGCTGGAATGGCAGGTCTTCTGGGAAACCCTTTCCAGCCTTCCAAGGTAGAATAGGCAGATACACCTGCCCCCATAATTCTTTTTTCCCTTTACCATGGCAACCACCTTCCTCCTCCTTGATGCACGTCTGGACTTCGTACAAGCTTTGCCCAAGGGGAAACTGTTTCAGTACTAACTACAGGTCTGAGAGCATTTACTGCTCTGTTCTACAGAGAAATAATGTTTTGTGAGTTTATGAGTAAATGGGAATGGGCACAAATCAAAGCATTGCTTATATAATCTATCCTATTGCCAGAGTAAAGAGCTCGTGCCAAGGTCACTGCGTTAAAAATTGGGAAAAACATTAGCCTTTAAGTCAATAGAAATGCATATGGGTTCTCAATGAAACCGCAGAAAAACTAGGACTCAGTCAGAGCTAGAGAGAAGGTGACTGTACTTTATAAAGTGTCATAGAAGTTAATCTGAAAAATTACTTTTCAGGAAAAAAAACCCACATTATTAGCACAATTACAGAGGAAATGAAATGATAACCACATATCTCAGTTTGGTAATTGTGTTACGGAATTCATCATTTTTATGTATGGGCCTTGAGCCCATAGGTAGGGAATCCACTGACTCATCTCCTAGAGAACTTGGTAATTAAACAAAGGCAGCCCCAGCCTGCCTGGGACCTGCTGCAGCTTCGGGTCATTTGAGGTCGCGTTCATGATGTGGTATGAATTCACCGATCCAATCCTCACCCATAGGAAATACAGAGGAGACTAAAACCAGTGAGAACCTCAAACATCACCAAGAGGTAGGCTTGCTTTGCATCCAGTCAGAGTCAACAAATGCTTGTAACATGAATTGAACAGAACTTAATGTGCAAAAGCAGAGTTTGTGCTCAGACGTGCAAACACATCCTGGCTCAAAGAACATTACGAAGCCTGTCCTGGTGCAAATCCCCAGGCATTCTGACCACCTGAGGCTCCTAGGTGACTGCTGTAAAACAGACGAGAGTCCCTTGGAGGTGGGTTAGAAGCCACCAACTGTTGATAAAGAATTCTTGTGACTGACACAGATTTAAATGGTCTCATTTGCCCCCAAACTCCTCAGAAATTGTAAGACAGGGGAATTTGCTGAAAATAAATAAATAGCTCAAGAGGGTGCCCTGGCTTGGTTTCGGTTGCTGTGATAAAACGGTGTCCAGAAGTGACTTGGAGGAGGGAGGGATATTGGGCTTTGCTTCCACATCACTGTTGAGGGAGGCCAGAGCAAGAGCTCAAGGCAGGAACCTGGAGGCAGGAACTGAAGCAGAGACCATAGATCAGTGGCTCTCAACCTTCTTAATGCTACGACCTTCTACACAGTTCCTCATGTGGTTGTGACCCCCAACCATAAAATTATTTTCATTGTTATTTCATAACTGTAATTTTTCTAGGGTTATGAATCATAATATAAACATCTGTGTTTTCCCATGGTCTTGGTGACCCTTGTGAAAGGGTCACTTTATCGGCTTAGGGGTTATGATCCACAAGGTGAGAACCACTGCTTCCTGGCTCACTTGTTCTGTTTGCTCTTACCCTTTTCTAATTAAAACATGTATGTATTTGTTTTTATTGTATGTGAGCATTTGCCTATGTGTGCTATATTTATGTCTGATGCTCCAGGAGGCCAGAAGAAGGTGTCAGATCTCCTAGAGCTGGAGCTGTGAGTGGTCGTGATGTACTACATAGACTCTAGCAGCTCAAGTTGGATTCTCTGTAAGAGCAGCCAGTGCTCTCAATTGTGGAGCCACATCCCTAGCCCCTCAGCTACCTTTGTTACATAGCCTAGGCCCGCCTGCCCTTGGGTGGTACCACTCACAGTGGGCTGAGCCCTCTTACATCAAATAACAACTAGGGAAATGCCTCACAGACATGGTCTCAGGCCAATTGGACCTGGGCAATTCTTTAGTTGAATTTCTCTCTTTGTAGGTGACTGGGATTGAGTCAAGTTGACAGCTAACACTATGGCAATGGAGCAATACCTACCACAGCTCTGGTCACATGAAGAAAGGAATAGGAGACATCACGGGTAAGCAAGCCGTGGTTTCAACATAGTTACACAGGTGAGAAATGTTCAATTGCTTCTCCCCTGTAGGAGCAGGGATATTGGGGGCGGGTATAGATACATTTCAATGGTGTAAAACATACCAGAGGCCCTTATCAGAGGGTCCTGTAGCATCGGCTGGAGTGCAGTTGTGAAGAATGCACCATAGCTTATGACTTAGTGCTAGAAACATATATCCTACTCTGGGCTGGGATGATACCTATGGGTAGGTACCATGCTGGCCACAGAGGAAAATGGGTGTGTAGCAGTTGCTTATATGAAGAAACTAGGAAAGATACTAGATCAGGAGAGAGAAAGGGAAGAAGTAGAGATGTGGCAGAGTGTGGGCATCTGGGAAGAGGGTGACTATATCACTCTGGGTTCTAGCTCTGTCACTTTCTGGGTATGTGACACTGGGCAAGACCTTTATTCATACTTTTATGTGTAAAATGAGGGTGTACCTTCATGGGGTCTCTAACCGGACTAAATGATACAATGCAAGTAAGGGCCTAATGGTGTCCCTGACTTATCATACCAAACCTTAAACCACAGATATGGAAAAAATTAACTATTTAGGACAGCAGGTCAAGGCCTCCGGAGGTAAGAAAGGAATGTCTCACTGAACGCTTTGCTCTTAGTGGCCCATTTTAAGCCACAGAGGTAAGAATGCTCATCAGACTCATTCTGTGAATGAGTATAAAGGAGCTCTGAGGTTAGCGATTTACTTAGTACCCTGTGTCTAGCAAGTAGGGGAGTCAGGATCAAACCAGTCTCATCTGGCACTTAACCTAGCTCCTTCTACCATATTTTGCTGATAACTAAGGTCAGATTGAAATATGACAAGAGTCAACCCATTATAAAGATATCACGACTTTAAGAACAGAAGAAATAGGACTGGATATAATTCAGTGACAGAGTACTTGCCGGGCATGTGTAAGACCCTAGGCTTGATCCCCAACACCACAGTACATAAATGTAAAATTTTTAAAATAAAACAACCAATGATCATAAATCTAAGAATGTGAAGAGCTATTTTTACAAATGTCTGTAAAGTTTGGAAATATCAAATATTTTCTAACCAATTTGAATAATGTTTCTGATAAGTGCATAGAGGTATATCCAGTGTCCAAAGGTAGAGCATTATTAGACGATATCTCATGGCTGCCTGTCTTGACTGCCTATCTTCAAAAGAGGTCTACCTTGGGGTGGTCAGGAAATTATGCAGTTCCCAAGAGGTGCTAAATGAATATGTTGGTAACAGGAAATGTGTATTAATAGCATTTGTGGTGTCAAATCCTGGCAGCCATTTGTCACATGAACACATCAAGAAGTTAAGAAGTAGTTTCTAGGTTCTCACACATTGATCGTGAATATTTTAACAGTAAGAAAACTGATTCTGGAAAGTTCCCTTCCAAAGGGCATGGCGTTGTCTAACTTGAGAGTCATCTGTCTCTGATCCTTTCTCCCACCATGTGGAACCATTGGAGAGACCAGTGAGTGACTGATAATGCAAAGCCAGAGGTGCCTACTGCACCCAGAGACCTTCCTGCCACATCTCCTTCCTCCCTAAGACCCTTTAACTGGTGGTTGACAAGAGTCCCTCAACCTCTCTTCAAGCAATTCACTGTGAGTGGAGTTTGTGTTGTATGGGGCTCACATTTACAAAGCTCATCTATTTATTTGCTTGCTTGCTTTTGCAGTGTTGGGTAGACCCCAGAATTTTGTACTTTGGGTAAGAGATCCATCCTCGGCCCTTGATTTTGTTTTTTTCCCTTTTATTCATTAGTATATATTAATTAGTGATATATGATAATAAGTTTCCTTATTTTCATGCATGTGTGTAATAATTTTGATCATATTCACCTCATTATTACTTTCTGATCTCTCTATCACTCCTGTGGACACCCTTCTCCTAAGACTCCTTTCTACTTCGTCTATTTCTTCCTGTGACCCAATAGGTTTAATTAGGCTTTCTCAGATGAGCATGTGGGTGGAAGATTATCTACAGGAGCATAGGTGACTCAGCGGCTAGTCACAGAGCAAAGAGTCTCCCCTCCTCCAGCAACTATCAACTACCAATAGCTCCTTGGGAGGCTCATGAGCCTCTCACCCCTATGCAATTGTTAACTGCATAGGAGTCCTCATGGAGGGAGAAGAGGAGAGGAGAAGACCTAAGATTTAGAGACAGGACAAGAGATGAAATAAGGCAAATCAAAAGAAGGTAATTAAAAGGGAAGATGGATGGTCTCCCAGTTAGGATGGTTCAGTTTGTGATTATTAGACTTCATGATGGTGCAAAAATGATACGCATTCAGCAAAAAATATACTCCAAATTTTGACCTTTTATGTGCTCCTGTGCTGGTGATGCATGGTGGGATACATGGTGGGATACTAGTGGTGATGCCAGAACATTGGGCTACATGTTCACAGAGCCAATGGCCACACCCTGCAGTGTGTCAAGTATGCTGTTTGAGAGGTTGGGTGTATTAAATGCACTGAACTTGCAATGTTTCCACATACAATTGGGACACTGGGATACAGCACTGCTATAAATCAAGGACCATGTGTATTAGAATGAAATGGACTAGCACGTTCAGAAATCTATCAGCGCACACATGGAAGGCTGTTTTATAATGATGAATGCATTAGAGGGAAGAATATGTTTTCAATTAATGGCACTGGGTCTACTGGATAGCCACATGGAAATATTGAATCTTGACCGGTATGTAGTAAAAGCCACTCTAGATAGTTTGTAAGCATACTAGTCAGAGGTTAAGCAATGAAGCTTCTAGAAATTCAGAAGATTTTCATGACCTCAAGGAAGGGAAAAAGTTTCAAATTGACTAGATTAAGTTCAGCATATGAAGGAAAAGTGGTGAATTTGGCTATGTTAAAATGAAGAAATCTATTAAGGGAGTGAAAAGGCAAGCAAGCCATGGGTCAGGAGACATCTGCTAATACCCATAGCCAGTTTCCAGCTAGGACTACAAGTGAGAAAGAAGAACAAGTGGCTAGAGACATGGCTCCCTGGTTAAGAGTGCCTAGTGCTCTTTCACAGGTCCTGAGATTGACTCCCCAACTACACTGGACAGCTCACAACCACCTGAAACCCAGTTCTCTGGGGTCTGCCACCTTCTTCTGGCCTCCATGGGCACTGTACTCAAGTGCACAAACCTATCCTTAGACATGTAGCCACATAATTAAAAGTAAAAGTAGAATCTTAAAAACAAAAAAAAAGAAAAACTCAATTTTAAAGTAAGTAGAATATTTTTTGATGATAAGGAAAGTGGGTAAGAATGCTGATGCCTTGTCTTAACAAACACACACACACACACACACACAGAGACACAGACACAGACACAGACACACACACACACACACACACACACACATACATAGCAAGTCTTGTTTAGTTCAGACCTTGTGGTCCCTATTTAATAACCAGATATTGGGGGATAGAGTAATGTAGGAAAAAAGCAGATGAAAATATAAAGACTAAAATCATGAAGTTACAGCTTGGTCACAAACCAAGTTAAAATACGTATGTTAGCCCTAGTCAAGTGGATTATGGGAAAGAGCAAACAACCAGCCTTAGAGAAGACAGCTGCTGGTCTAACTGCATCATAGTTAACAGCATCCACAATACATGCTCTAGAGAACTGGCCAATCAGAAGAGGGGTGGGAGGGCTTCCTGCGACATGAGCCTTGAAGAGCGGCTATTGTGTGGCATGTGTTTCCTACATGGTGTGGAAGTCATGGCCAGTTCTCCCTTTACCTAAGGCTCCTGTTTAGAAGAGGCTAACATTTAAGGAGTTAAATGTGTAAGGCAAAGAGGACCCAGTATGGAGAGCAAGTGTCTGCTTTTAAGTATTCTGGGGAGAAGAAATCCTGTCCTTCTCATACCCCAGTGAAGGAGGTGAAGGAGAAGAGGTTTAACAGAGATGGACACAGTATAGACTGTGTGGGTCAGGACATACCTGAAATACCAAAGCCAATGATGAGTACGATGGCTCCAGCCAGGATGATGATGATGTTAATAATACTGTGGACAGAGACAGAGAAACAGCAAGTCACCTCTCTGTTGTATCTGACACAGTGCTTTACAGTTGCCCCATATAATATATGCTACCTAAGGCATTCTCAAGCTTTTCTCTCACATAAGTTCTTCCTAGAAATAGGTACCTTAGAAAGAGGTCTCAGAGATGCCATCCCCATCCCACTGGAGACCAAACACAGGTGAAGAAACTTCCTTTTTATCTGACAGTGTCATCTCCCTTCCCTATTTCCAGATCAGAGAAGACCACTCTTGGAGTAGACTGATGGTAATCTTTCCATATTGACCAATGGCACATGAGGGAGACTTGTGTCCCACTCAGCTTTACCCTTATCAACTCTGCTCACCTTCTTGATCTATTGTTTTCTTTTCCTGATTCTTTCTGGAGATGTTCACCTCCTCCTGGGCATATCTTTCTGACTTTGTATCCTTCATAGCTGGTCTACCATGCCTGTAAATCCTCAGTGGCTGTCTTCTGCCCCTTATTTTAAATGAGTGGGCTGGAGATTTATGACTTAGCAGTAAAGCACATGCTTAGAACTGCACATCTAGGTGCAAACCCAGACTCCCCCAGCCCTTTAGTTTGTCCCTCCAGACTTACCTACTCTTCATCCTTCCACAGGTTGCCTACAGGAGCTCCACCCTCCACCCTACCTCCATTCTTTGAGGACTCCACCTCTTGGTGCAGACCCAGGTTCCCCTTAGCTCTTTCCCACAGACCCTTTCCTCCTTCCCTTCCAGGCCATCTCCATTCCTTTGTGTCAATTGCTGATCTGCAGAAACACTTCCTACCAAAGAAATCACAACAGTAGGAACTCACCATCCTTCTCGTCCCCCGTTCCCCACCACTCTAGACTTACTCTTAACCTGCCTTCAGGAACTCTCCCCCCAAACCCACTTCCTACAGACTCTGCCTATTGGCAGGGAAGAGCAGGATTTCTTCCCAGGACCCTGTCTCCTTAGCTATTTCCTTCTGCCCCCTTTAACTTTCTTCTTAGCCCATCTCCATTTCTTTGTGTTACCTGCCCCCTGACAGAAACAGTATCTATTTGAGACCCCTCAGCCACCATACTTTCCTAGGATCTAACCTGGGCAAGAGGAAACAAAGAACAGAACTACCCACTCAAAAAAGACCAGATATCTATGCCGAAAAGTACTCCAAACATTATAACTCCAGATGTCTGGATCCTCGTGCACAAACAAACATGAATAGCTAAGACAGCATGCCTCCTCTAAGAGCTAGTAAAGCTATTTCAATAAACCCTGAGAAGTGCAGGTTAGCTGGAGCATAAGACAGGGATTTTGGAGTAGCAATTATGAATATGTTTGAAGACATTGAAGAGGATATGAACCTATTCCCTAATGAAGGCTGAGAAAGCACAAACAGTTGAGTGAAATATTGAGAACATTTTAAGACTGCAAGGCATGAAAGTAGAAATAGAATGACCAAAGAAAACCCAAGCTAAAATAAAACTGGAAATGAAAATGAAAAACTTAAGAAGTCGAACAAAGCCACAGAGATAAGCTTCTCTGACAGATTACAAGACATGGGAGAGAGAATTTCAGGTCTTGAAGACAAGGTAGAAGAATGGACACCTTAGTCAAAGAAATTGTCAAATCTAAAAAAGTCTAGGCACAAATCATCCAGGAAACCTGGTACATAATGAAAAGACCAAACTAATGAACAGTAGAAATAGAGGAAGGAGAAGCAAAGATTAAATATTATTGATAAAATTATAAAAGAACCTTTTCCCAATTTATAAAAAAAAGAGATGACTATCAAGGTACAAGATGCACACAGAATACTAAATGACAAGACCAGAAAAGAAATTCCCCATGAAACAATCAAAACAATGAATGTACAGGACAAAGAAAGGATATTAAAAAGCTGCAAGTGAAAACAAAGCAAAACAAAACAAAATAAATAACATATAAAGGCAGACCCATTAGAATAACACTGGATTTTTCACTGGAAACTCTGAAAGACAGAAAGGTCTAGAGAGAGATGTTCTACAAATTCTGAGAGGCCATAGATTACTATACCTAGCAAAACTATCAGTTATAACACATGGAGAAAGAAAAACATTTCATGATGGAACCACATTTAAGCAGTATCTAACTATAAGTCCAGTTCTACAGAAGGCATTACATCAGAAAACTTACATCAGAAGAGGCTTACTACATCCAAGAAAATACAAAGAATAAATATTCTCAGAACAGTACATCAAAGGCTAGGGGAGGGGGCACACCACCACAACAAAATAATAGAAATCAATAAACACACCTCATTGATAACTCTCAATATTAGTAAACTGATAACTCATAATATTAGTAAAATGACAAAGAGTAACAGATTGAATTAGAAAACAGGATTCACTTTTCTGCTGTATCCAAGAAATATAGTATATCATCAAGGATAGATATCACCTCAGGGTAAAATGATGGGAAAAGCCATTCCAAGCAAATTGTCCCAACAAGCAAGGTGAAGAAGATATTTAATAACTGACAAAAATCGATTTCAAACCAAAAACAATCAGAAGAGATAGGAAAAGATAGGATTATGAATTAAAGAAAAATCAAGAGGACATTGCAATTCTAAATGTTTATATACCAAACAGAAGGTCACTGTGATGGTTTGAATGACAACCGCTCCCCATAGGAGCATGTATTTGAATATATATGAGGTCATCAGGGAGTAGCACTATTTGAGAAAGAATAGAAGGTGTGGCCTTGATGGAGAAAGTATGTCAGTCGGGGTGGGCTTTGGGGTTTCAAAAGTCCAAGCCAGGCCCAGTGTCTTTCTCTTTCTGTTTTCTCTTTTTCATAGTTGCCTTGGTCATGGTGTCTCTTCACAGCAACAGAACAATGACTAAGAAAGAAGTTGATACCAGGGAACAAGTATTGTTGTGGCAGGCCTAACTGTACTGCTTTCTGGAAGAATATGGACTTTGGGATTTTGGATTAGGAAAGCAGTTGAATGCTTTATGTAGGGTCTTATTGGGCCATACAAGTAAGAGTGTGGAAGACAGTGGAGCTGAGGGTGACTTGAATGGTGGAGGCCCTGCTAAAGAGGTTTCAGAGGGGAAGAATAGTAACAGACTATTATGATATTTTGGAGAATAATGTGGCTGCTTTCTGCCCTTTTCCAAAAAAATTTGCCTGAGGCTAAATTGAAGACTTTTGAATTAATGGTGTTTGTAGAAGAAATTTCAAAACAGTCTAGTATTAACTATGTCATATGGTTATTAGTGGTCACACTTATTCAGATCTATAATTAAAAGGATTAAACTGAGCAAATAAAAAATACAAAATGTACAGTTTGAGGAAAAAGGGGGCACCAAGAAGTGTAATGAAGCTAAGACCAGTGCTCAAGGAGATGAAAAGCTCGTTAGCTATTAAATGGATAAAGGGAGTGCTGAGCTCAGGGCAAGACCCCTCCCAGATAAGCTTCTGATCTGTGAGAAGGAATTAAGGAAAAGCTTAAGCAGCGATGTTCATAAGGAAACGCTATTGCAGCCAACCTCACACACTGACCTCACACAGTTAGAGTGCGTGCATGACTTCAGTACCCCACTCCTGTGTGATGCCACAGTTTTTATGTTTGTTATATTATCCCCATTTCATCTCTAATTTTTGTTCATTTGGATCTTCTCTCTGTGTGCTTTGGTTGATTTGGCTAAGAGTTTCTCACTCTTTTTGGTTTTCTCAAAGAACTGACTCTTAGTTTCTGTGATTCTTTGTATTGTTTTTTGTTGTTGGTTTTTTTTGTTTTTGTTTTTTGTTTTTTTGTTTTTTGTTTTTTGTTTTTTGCTTGTTTCATCCCTGGGTTTGATTCTTTCTTGCTCTCTAGCCTTTTGGGGTGTTGGGGTGTTATTTATTTTCTGTTGTTCTAGAGCCTTCAAGTATGTCACTACATTATTAGATGAACCTAGCAGACATCTGCAGAAAACTTCACACAAACGCTCGTGGATTTACTTCTTTCTCAGCAGCTCATGGACCTTTCTCCAAAATTGACCACACACTAGGATACAAAGCCAGTCTCAAGAGACATAAGAAAATTGAAATGACTCCCTGCATCCTATCTGACCACCATGGACTAAAGTTGGATATCAACAATAGGAACAGTAGAAAATATAAAGACTCGTGACAACTGAACAACTTGCTAATGAATATAAAATGTGTCCATGTAGAAATGAAGGAAGTTAAAATCTTCTTAGGACTGAATGAAAATGTAACCACCCAAACCCACGGGACACAATGGAAGGAAACACACAGCAAACCCACGGGACACAATGGAAGCATACAGCAAGCCCACGGGACACAATGGAAGCATACAGCAAACCCACGGGACACAATGGAAGGAAACACACAGCAAACCCACGGGACACAATGGAAGGAAACACACAGCAAAACATGGGACACAATGGAAGCAGAGAGCAAACCCACGGGACACAATGGAAGGAAGTACACAGCAAAAAGAACACAGAGAATCAAAGAAACTAAGAGTTAGTTGGTTGAAAAACCAAGAAGATTGAGGAACTCTTAGCCAAATTAACCAAAAGACACAGAGAGAAGATCCAAATGAATCAAAATTAGAGATGAAAAGGGGACAATACGACAAACACACAAGACCTGAACAGGTTCAAGGCAGATGATTTCCAGCACTGAGTGGAGAAAGTGGACATGCCAACCCCCTCCCCAACACTCCTGCTCCCCTCCATCCCACTCCCCCCCTCCACCCCCCACCTCCCGGCACTAAGACGCTATCTGCAATTGCTATCTGACCTCAAGGAAAGATCAGTTTTCTCGAATGGAGTCTCACTGGGTGTACAAACCACACAGAAGGGCAGGTCCCACGCCCAGCAGTAGGTGAACTCAGTATTTCTGTGGACTTTCTGGTGTTCATTTTGCTTTGTTTTGGCAGTTTTTGTTATTAGTCTTTTGGTTGTTCTCATTTTTGGTTTTGTGGGGTTTTGTTTAAGAGAGGGAGAAAGGAACATAAAGTTCCTTTAAGAGAGGGAGGATCTGGGGAGAATTGGAGGAGGAGAAAACAGGATCAAAATATATTTATGAAAAAATGTTTTCCAGTTGAAGAAACACATGTTTAGTATGCTCACTAAAGAAGGTTCTACCGAAACACTATAATTAAAATATATATATTTACTAAACAAAGTTTAAAATCTTAAGCAACCAACAAATAGAACAATAAAATTATCCACAATTCCATCATCCAGACACAAACACTGTTGGATTTTTGACATGAATCCTGACAGCTGTTAATTAACAGATTAACATATGACACTTGAGAAAGAAAATGCTAGATAAGAGTGTTGTTTATACTCACTGTCTGCTTGAATTGTGACAGACATGTTGTCCCACACAGCACTCACAGCTTTTATCATCTCCCCATCCAATGACTTCGTGTGTGTCACCTCCACTTTATGAGTGGCATGGACATTATGCATCTCTCCTAACGTCACTTAGCAAGTGGCACAGCCAAGGTTAGACTCTGTCTCTCGGGTCTATACTCAGTTACTTCATCTAGTGCTCCTCAGAGTGGAGGCTGGTGGCAGTGTGTGGGGGGGAAAAGCAGTGGTTGTCCACCTGTGGGTTGAGACCCCTTTTGGGTTGAGGTCCACTTACCCTTTCTTGGGGGTTCCCTAAGACCATTAGAAAACACAGGTATTTGCATTATAATTCACAACCGTCTCAATATTACAGTTACGAGTGTAGGATGTCATACAGCTGAGGATGGGTACAGGATAGAACAAAGCCTGTCATTGGATGAGAAGGAAGGATGGGCGGGAGAAAAGTCTAAGGGAGGAGGAAGAGACTGGAAGGGAAAGGACGGGAGACTGGCAGAGAAGCGGCCGAGAGAACATGGAGGCTGACGTTAAGATTCCACTCTGTGTGTTTACACGTTGTTATGAATATTCCTAAGGGATGGATGTGTATAGGGCTTTGTATGTTTAGGTGGGCAATTATACCTTATCAATTGGATCAAAGGTTATTGGGCTGTGTGTTCTTTCTTGTGGAGAATTGAGTTGGGAGAGTGTGTGGCGGCCGTCACTGGGCCAACATGGAGTTGGGATGTGTGCTTCTGGTGAGATATCTAGCAGACAGATATCTTGGGGCACTACAGTGCCAGACCTAGCGGGGTAAAGAAAACCATTGTTTTTTTACAATTTTACAACAATGAAGTAGCAACATAAATAATTTTACGGTTGGGGGTCACCACAACAGGAAGAACTGTATTAAAAGGCCATAGCATTGGGAAGGTTGAGAACTACTGGCTTAGGCTAACCCATGCTTCAGGAGGGCATTGGGTTTGACTCAGGCAGAACAGAAGGCACAGGTCAAGGGGTGCATTGGCAAAGCCATTTCTGAGAAGCTCGCCCTCTCCTGCCTGTCCTGGCATGGACAGCACCAGGAGTGGGCGCTCAGCCCCTGGTGACTCACATCCCCCTCACACCTACCCTGCAGTTATTCAACGAGCAAGACAAAGGAGAGCACAGAGAAGTAAAGAATGGTGCTATAGACTGAGACGGGATGCACACAGCATGTTCTCTGTACTGAATGAGCTCACTGTACCGGCCTCCTTTCGGCTCAGGATGGGCCCATCACAGAGAGCTGACTTGTGAGGAAATACTTGAGTCAACAATTGCCTTGGAGTGCAAGCCCTGCTGAGGTTCAGCCATGGGGCAGTAAGAGGTACTCTTAAAAAACAGGGCATCGGCTAACGTAAGACCTCAGTGACCACTTCCCCTCTCTGAACCTTACTCGCCAGGCCTGAGAATAGAGCTCATCAAACTGAAAATGAGAAGGACCTTGTGGCTCACCCTGACTGCAGCCACTTGCATTTGTGAAGGCTTTTCACCTTTGACTATCTGATAACCTCCTGAGACTCATTTCTTTATAAACGGGACAGGAGCAATCCCTGCTTTATTTACTAGAAACATGTCATAGTTTGCATATATTGACCCATCCCCAAGTCCGTAGGCTCCTATCACAGAATGCGAATCTCTTACAAGTGGGGCCATTGCAGATATAAGGAATTCAAATGCGATAAAACTGGAGTGGGTGTCTTTGGTGGAGTGGGAGAAATTGAGCTGGCAGCATTGTGTGTGCCTATTATCCCAACTAGGTCAGAGGCGAAGCAAGGAGGGCCTCTTTTTGTTCAGGGGCTCAAAACCAGTGTAGGCAACATGGTGAGACAGTTTCAAACAGTAAATTAAGTTAAAAATAAAAAAATTTCAAACACACACACACACACACACAGAGAGAGAGAGAGAGAGAGAGAGAGAGAGAGAGAGAGAGAGAGAGAGAGAGAACTCCAGGTGAAGGTGAAGGCAGATATGAATTCTAGGCTGGCAGTCTCCAAGGTCCAGGGCAGACGGGGGAATACATCCCCTCTCCTCACTCTCAGAAGTAACTGCCTAGTGGTCTGGACTGTGAGACAGCACACTCATTGTTGTATAAACCATCCATTTTATGTCACTTGCCTATGTCTTCCCTAACAAACTGACAAAAGCATTGTTCTGGGACCGAACAGCTGACAGTTCATAACATCCAAAGGACTCTCCATACATTACTTCTTGCTGTAAATAATTTCTATTTGTACCTATTTGCTGTAAGTCCGTTCTTTTAGATTTTGTTTTTATTTTATTCTTTATTAGTATTAAGTTATATGTGTGCACACATACAGATGTGTAGGCATATGTATATGTAAGTACACCCAGTGCTCGAGTTGGTGAGAAGAGTGTTTTAGAACCTCCTAGAACTGGAGCTATAGGCAGCTGTGGGCGTTGGGAGCTAAGCTTGGGCCTTCCACAAGAGCAGTACACACACTTACCTTCTGAGCTCTCTCTCCAGTTTCATGTTTAAGATTTTAGTTTTTCCATTCTGAAAAGTTTAGGGGCAGCTGGACAGCAGTCAGTGAGTTGAGTCCTGCACACTCACTGTCCTGGTTAGCTCTAACTGTTAGCTTCACACTGCCTGGAGTCATCTGAGAAGGGCGCCTCAACTGAGGAACTCAGATCAGACTGGCCTGTAGGCTTGTTTGTGAGAGATTGCGTTGGTTAATGGACGTAGGAGGGCCCTCTGTGGGCAGTATCATTCCCCAGGCTATACACGTAAGCTAGCTAAACATGAACCCGAGTGAATCCGATAGCAAGCAGCATTTTCCCATGGTTTCTACTTCGAGTTCTTGCTTGAGTTTCAACCCCGCCATCCCTCAATGATGGACTATAACCAGGAAGGTGAAACAAACCCTTTTCTCCCCTAAGTTGCTGTCGATCAGTGGGTTTTATCCCAGCAACAGAATGAAACTGAAATACTCAACGAGAGCAGGGGGTAGAGGTGGGGGCTGGGGTGGGGGTTGGGGGGTGGTGGGTGGTGATGGAGGTTGTATATTTCAGTTAAAGGAGCTGAGCCCATCCCCATCACCCCAGGCCTACATGTGTCCCGGAACATCATCACCACTGGACCTTGCCATCTGTCTGTTAGCAAGTTCTCTGTCTGTCAGCAAGTACTCTAAGGAGCCACTTGCAGTTTTGTTTTTTGTTTTCTTTTTCTAAACTTGTAGTCTTTTGGGAAATGGGTCAGCCTCCTGAGTCTTGGAGAGAGAAGCTGGAACTGTCAGCCCAGCCAAGCTAAATCTGTTGCTTGTTAATTAAAAAAATACATTTCTCCTTAGCCCATTGTACTGGCTTGTTTTGTGTGTCAAATTGATACAAACTAGAGTCATGAGAAAGAAAAAAGCCTCAGCTGAGGAAATGCCTCCATGAGATCCAGCTGTAAGGTATTTCCTCAATTAGCGATCAATGCGGGAGAGCCCAGCCCATTGTGGGTGGGGCCAACCTTGGGCTGGCGGTCCTGGGTTCCATAAGGAAGCAAGCTGAGCAAGCCAAGGGAAGCAAGCCAGTAACTAACATCCCTCCATGGCCTCTGCATCAGCTCCTAATTCCAGATTCCTGCCCTGCTTCATTCAGTCCCTGTCTTGACTTCCTTCAGTGATGAGCGGCGATGTGGAAGCGTATGCAGAATAAACCCCTTTCTTTCCCAACTTGCTTCTTGGTCCCCGTGCTTTCATCGCAGCATTAGAAACCCTAAGGCAGCCACCCGTTTTGTAACGAATAAAGTCTGCTGTCTTAGGATCCTTTAATCTCTCCAGTCGCTCGCCAGGTAAATCTGTGTATCCTATTATACACATTGATGCACGTAAGCTTTTCCAAAGAGCTGCACACACTCACCCCATTCACTCCGCTTAGCTAAACCAGTGACGAGAGCAGAAGACTGGAGTCTCACAAGTGTGCTACTGGTGGAGAAAGGTGTTGGGTCCAAAGAGAACCCCCCAACCCCCTCAAAAGGCACTGATGTCCCCAAATGACTGTCTGGGTTCAGCTTAGGCTGAACATAGGAGGATTGCTGGCAGAGCATTTCTGGGAAATCTGTGAAATGGGTTTCTATCTGTCAGAGAGAGCCACTTTTTTTTATCTTCCTTTGCCTCTGGTGAATGGGCATCTGGTTCTCTACTGGTGTATACCAGTATGCCTATATACTGTATATACCTGCCATGCATATCAAAGCCCCTGCTAGCCTCCAGTCTCCTCCATTATTCTAATTCAGTAGGATTTTATTAGTAGTCTTACCTAACTGTTTTGGGGACCCTTTCTGGGCAGAGTGTTCTTAGTTTGTGGAATAAGAAGCAAGTGGCCCTGGCTTAGCACCGTGGGGGTGGGGGTGGGGTGGGGAGGACAAAAAAGTTTTCTGTGAGATGTTCTACCCCTGTTTTCTACTTTTTACTTTGCCAGAATAGTTTCCAGGAACAACCCTGGGAAATGTTAATGTAAGACTCTATGTTCTAGAGGCTGGGCAGATGGCTCAGTGGTTAAGAGCAGTCCGAGATCCTCATTCAGTTTCCAGCACCCACGTGGCTCGCCACCATCCAGAATTCCAGTTCCCCAGGATCCAAGTTCCTCTTCTGGCTTCGGAGGACACAGCATGCACGTGGTGCACAGCCATATGTGCAGGCAAAACACTCACACACATTAAATAAAAATAAAAAATAAAACCTACAGTACTGTCTTCTAACCTACGAGTGAGAATTAACAGTACATTTTTGTTAGAGACTCTTTCAAAAGGGGCCCAAAATGAAAATCAATATTTTGGGGGTTGTTGCTAATTTATTAAATTTTTTCCCTTGTGGTGTCTCAAATTAGCACTGGCTGTCCTTGGAACTTGCTGTGTAGACTGGGCTAGCCTGGAAATCACAGAGATTTGCCTGCCTCCTGACTGCTGGGGTCAAAGGTGTGTGCTGAAACCACCTAACTCAATTTATTAATTATTTATTACATATATTCACTATGTGAAAGTTGTAGTGTTAGGAAAGATGCATAAAAGACAGAATTGAGGCAAACAGAGTCCCTGTTTTCATGGAGAGGTCATGGTTAAAGTAAATGTAGACAAAGGCCAAAGGGAAAAAAGCCTAAAGTCTCACTTTAACAACTAGGGCAGGTTATTCGGCCTGGCCTCGATGGTTTCTGGGGTCTTATACAGAGCCTGGAGCCTGACTCCTAATGACCGGGAGCCTCCTCGGGTGGCCAGTCTCCTGAAACAGTGCACACTATGAAACTTACCACTTAACAAAATACCGAGAAGCCAGCCTGGCTAGCTACCTGGCAGGAATGTCACAGAAGATTAAGGCCAAATAGTGTCCCCGCCTCCCAGCCTGGCAGTCCCCTCTCCCTGGGAGCTTGCCTCCTGCCCCCCTTGCAGTGTATTTCAATATATTCTCCCTCTGACTTTTCATGTGCTGGGTAAATTCTTTACCTCCTTCTTACGCCCTTTGCCTGACACTGAATTCTAACACACACACACACACACACACACACACACACACACACACGCACACACAGGACACACCCTTGTACACACAGGTGTGCAGGAAGACACATCATTTTAATAAGATGCCAAATGTGATGAAGGCTTTGGTTAAAAGAAAAAAAAAATTAAATTTCCACAGGAATTCCATGGAGGTAGGAACTATTTAAGCCAGGGAAAACACGGACAATCAAAAGGACTTTATAAGCACATTTCCAGAAACTGAAGAGAAAGATTTCACTCAGAAATATATTCACCCATGTTACTACACAGAGTCTGTCCGAGGTAGAAACAAGAAGAGAAGATGCCATTTTGACCACACGGGTGGGGTTAGGACCTTGGCTCCTCACTTTGGTGCCTGCTGGGAGGTGCTTTCAGAAGTGCAGAACTGAAGCCTTCCCGGGGAAGGGCCAGCTGTGGGTCATCTGCCCTGCCCTGGGACCCATGTTTGGTTGCTTTATGCGTCTTTGATCCTATGGTTGCTGCCTTCCACAGGACTTAAAAGAAATTGGGCATTTGTTCAAATATCTTGCATGAGTTCCTGAAAAAATTTCACATTCTGCAATAAAGGTAATGAGGCTTATGGAGGAAAAGTAGGGCAAAGGACAGAGCACTCAGAACCCAGGCAACTTTGTAATTGGTCCATCATCAGAAACAGTAACCCAAGTCTGAGTCAGTGAGCTGGAAGCCAAAATAGGCAGCCCATTAGGACCAGCCGGTGCTTCCAACGGTATGAAATATGCACAGAATAATAGAGCAGGTAGCCTGGCTCTCAGCACGGTGAGCTGGTGAAAGTTTTGAGAAGCAAAGTACACAAGAAGAAGTGAGCCATCCACATGTGAGGCTGCGGTCGTCAGCAGGGTGCACGTCTCCAGGGAGGAGGTTTCAATCGCAGGCATTCATTCAAAATTAAAGAGAAAATGAAATGGAAAGCCACGCGGAGCCTTGCCCACTGAGGTTGTTATTTTTCTATTTCAGCTTTTCTTGCACTGGGAATAAGTCTGAGTGAAGCAGCAAGGCTTCCACACAATGCTGTCACCAGCCCCCTGCTTTCTAATTACAAAAGGGCTTATTCGTGTTCCAGGAAACATTTTACAGTAGACCATATTGCTGCAAATATTAAGATATAAACTAGGAGAGAGACCCCTATCTCTGAAGGATAAAAGTTTCATTACATCAGAGCTCTCGTTCTTAAAATTAGTTTCTAAATTAGCACAAAAATAAATGGGTTTCATTATGTCATGGCCGTACTATTCTAGTTAATCTCCACTGTCAACTCGATGAGATCTAGAATTGCCTGGGAGGTGGCCTCTGGGCATGCTAGCGAAGGATTATCATGATCAGGATAACTGGAGTGGGAAGGCCTGCCCACAGTGGGTGGCTCCATTCCCTAGGCTGGAATCCTAGCGTGAATTAAAAAGGAGAAAGTGAGCTGAGGAGCAGTGCACATTCATCACCCTGTGCTTCCTGATGCTGAAAGTGATACACGGAGCTGATTCCGTTTTAGTCACTTTTCCTTCCCCGTGTGATGTGCAGCCTTGAACCGTGAGCTAAAGCGAGCCTGTTCTCTTTCAAGTTGTTTTTGCCAGGGTATTTTATCATAGCAACAGGAAAAGAAGCTAAGCCATATACACCGTTGTTTTTGTCCTCTTCCCTTATTACTCCCTTCCCTAGTCCTTCGCCTCTCTTTGACTAGTGCGCTCTCTTCCTGCCTGCCTTTCTGCTTTCCTGTCACATATATTCTATCATGCCCTCCCCAAACCTTTATACGTCCCTCCCCACAATGGACCTCTTCCTAGTTTTCCCTCCATCCATACCTATACATATACACACACACATAAAGCGTAACATCTAGAGAAGCATGATGTAATTGTCTCTCCGATTCTGGGATGCTGTGCTTAACATAGTCACTCCCATCCACTTTCCTTCAAATGTCACGATTTCACGTTCCTTTACGGCTGAACAAAATTCACTGTGTATGTAAACCATATTTCCTTCAAACACTTGTTGATAGACATCTAAGCTGGGTCCAGGCCTTAGCTGCTGTGAACAGTTTTAACACACGGGATGTGTGTGCATCTCCACAGTAGATCTGAAAGTCGTTTGGGTGTATCCCCAGTAGTGGTACAGCTGGGCCATATGCAGTTCTGTTTCTAGTCTTTTTGCAGAGCCTCCATGCTGGTTCCCATGGTGACTGCATTAGTTTATGTTGCCACCAGCAGTGAAGAGGGGACCCCTGTGCCCTCATCCCCGCCTTTGCTGTCAAAAGGCCTTAGCTCTTTGTTGTGTTCTGTGTTCAATGTTCTGTGCACGGGTTGCTGCTCAACCCTACTAATAATCCTATTGTTGCAAGCAGCGCTCCCACCACCCTTTCTTTTTCTGTGGGGAAGCTGAGTCTTGAGTTAAGTAACAGATCGCAAATTCACAGCTGTGGCTATGTTGGGTTTCAGGCCTGGCGATTCTGGCTTATAACCCTGTGCCCTTGGCTCTTTGCTGTGAGATTAGAAAATGACCCATATGGAAGGTGGCCATAGCTGGGCAGACTCCCTTGCTGCCACCTCTGCACACCTCCATTAGCTTCCTTTGCAGAAAGAAGGACTTTTTGAAGCTGCTGCATCTGGTATTGAGACCTTGACTTGTTCTTTGTTTTATTCCAGTATGAATGGTCCCTGTTTCCTTCCCAAGCCCACAGACACTGCATTCCTCACAGGCTTAACTCCACTTGCATAACTGAAAGTGTTTAGAACCCTGAAGGCTAGGTTAGGTTAGCAAATGTAACCCATCTGAACAACTCTCCTTTAAGACAATATATGAAGGAGACTGAGTAGATCAAGTTGATGACATTACGTTGATTTTTCTCATTAGCAGGAAGAAGGAATAGCAATTGTCCTTCCATAACCATGACTTGGGAAGCTCTGCACTGAACTACCTGAGCGTCAGCACACTCAGGAATGTGTGTCTGCACTGAAAAGCAGAATATAGCATCTGCTTAAAGGGCAGTCACATTGTATTAGACAGTACACATAGTCTAGAAATTTGTCTCAAGCGTCTGAAAGGATGGCTATGCAATACACAAACCCTGTGCCATTTTCTGTGAGGAACCTGACCTCTGCAGCTTCCTGTATTTGTATAGGGAGCAGCTATTCTAAAACCAATCCTTCTAGAATTCCAAAGGACAATGTTTTAAAAACACCATGCAGAACAAAGCACCTTGAGTTTCAATGGGGGGGGGGGGAGAGTCAGCCATATTCTAGGTGTTGATGCAGACCAGTTTGAAGCTTCCGAGTCCTGGTGGCAGTCTATCTAAGCTTTCTCCCCGGCACTGAAGAATCCACGGTGTACAGTGTTTGCTGATCTCTATTTTTCCCCATTGTAAGGCTTCCTAATGGTGAAGACAGGATCAAGCTTTGAATTGGAAACTGAAAATAGGACTGAGAACAGCGAGTGAAAGGTCATGAACTTGGAAGAGGAGGCGCTGTAACACGGGGCTTGGGGAGTCTTCCTGGAAGATGAGAGACATCCCATGTAGCCTGTCCACGTTGCTTCAATGGTGGTGGCTGGCCAGGCTTTGTGTTTAGCAAGGTGATTTTAGGAAACAGCATGCATGAGACTTGACTGCTGCTCGTTTATGGGCTCTCTGTTCCCTCTATCTTCCCTCAAGAATCACAGCACAGTATGGCGCGGTGCTCCGACGCACAGGTACCATGATTACGTCATGACTTGGCTCCCAACATCACAAATCCAGGGAGGGAGACGTGGCCAGAAAATGGATTTCACTTTGCATGCCAACAAACTATCTGAATGATGGGTAGTGGTGGCCCAGAATATAGTGCTGGAAAGGACTTCAAGGTAGCCTCAGGGCGCCTGGGGGAGGGTGCCAGCCATGATAAAATGTGAGCATGCAGGCCCTATGGGTGTCGGCTGTGGGTCAGCAACAAGATAAACAGTGCCTTAACTAGCTGTAGCTAAAAACTGCCAGAATCGTAGGCTAGTTTAAAATAAATGTAGCAGTGCTCGCTGACACCTTCTGCACATTTTGGGCACACACTTAAGAACTCTGATTGGCACATGTAGTTAGAGTAGGGTTTCCCAACCTTAGCTCTATGATTTACTTGGGCTGGGTAAGGTTTTGTTGCTGGAGAAGGGGGCAGGAGAAAGGCTACCATCCTGGGCATTGTGGGGGTGTTTGTAGCCAGCTTCCCTGGCGTCTCTCTTTTAGTCCCTAACCTTTATCCTCCCGGCAGCCAGAAATCTCTCACCTACACGGTCCCATTAGAAGACATGTTTTTTGAAGAAGGAAGAGAACTGAATTAATTTAAAGGAGAGTAAATGCAAGCTGTGATCATTTTAGTCTTTGAAAGATGCCATGTGGGCTCACTCTCCCAGACCCTGGAAGAAATAAAGCCCTTGGGGGACAGTTCTGGGGGACAGATTAAGACTCACATGGAGAGCTCCCTGGCACTGGCCTGCGATGCCAGCCCCTCATCACTTGCAAAGATAGTTTTGAAATATCAGGAAAAAAGGCAGAAAAATTTGAATGTCCATTTATATCGTTATGTGATTCTGTGATCTGACAGTCCCTGGAATTTGTTCTGACCTTGTCTTTGTCACAGTCCTGTATTCTGTTCTCGCCCCACACTCCTGTTCCTATTACAACAGTGACAACTGATACCCCATTCAGGCCCCACAATTGTGTGAGCAGGAAGCAGGCAGAAGCCTGATGTGCAATAAGTCCCTGAGGACTCTTCCTTGGGAAATCAGTGCAAGATCAGACCTTGGTTGAAGGTACCATCATCTTTAGCTTTAGCTGCTGTATGTAAGTCAAGTGTTTACTTGCCAGACATGTGCCCTACACAGTTATAGCCACTGGAAGGACACACAGTTATACACAGATTGAGAACAACATTCACCTTTTTTGGCAGGTGTCTTTTGTCTGGGACTGTGAAAGGAATGCTGAAAGGGGAGTAGCAGATGGAAAATTCCAGAATTGTAATAAGCAGATACTTATCCCTAGACAATATTTGAGTTGGCAGGGAACCTGTCCTTTTCATTGGTAGGCCAGTTCTATTCGAGGCAGCCCCTTGATTGCCGAGAAGCACACATGTCATTGTCCTGGTAGTTTCTACCACACAACCAGAGACAGACAAAAGGCAGTGCAAGTCCTAGTCCTTCCTGTATTTCCTGTTCTCAATGCAGGGGAGCGGGGGGAATTCCAGAAGATTCCTTCAGCAGTATAACTGACTCCATTGTGCTTAAAAAACAAACAGTTCAAATATTTTGTGATCCTCCTTTGAAGAAGGACCCGTACTGTTAGGAAGGCCGGCTAGCCTATAAGCGATGTATGCCGTCAGAACCAAACAGCTCCTAACTGTAGGTTCTCCAAACAGGGAGAGGTGCTCACACTACACCCCTAACCAGTGACCCTTCTGACTGAGCGGCCATCTTGGAGGGTCTTCTTGTTGCTCACGGTCCCTCCACAGGTCACTTGGTCCTCTTCATCTTATTTACTCCTTTGGCTCAGCCATGAATGTGGGCAGGAGCATGGCTTGGCTGGCTTATCATGGATGGAACTGAAGAAACAGAGAGGTTGCCGCTATGCCTCTCCTCTGTCAAGTCTTCAAGAGAGGTTCCCAGGAGCCCGAGACGTAGTGTTGAGCCACACCGTCACCCTACATCCAACACCTCCTCCACAGGGTTATCAAGAACAGCCAAATAAACAGCTTAAGCCTACTAGTGTTTAAATATAAGCTGTTATCGCCAAACTGTAAAATTACTGTTTATTTTTTTATCTCTTCCACTATCTCCAAGTTCAAACCAAGGCTAGAGTTTAAGTTCATCTTAAAATGTTCAAGCTATTTCCCTCACCTTTCTCTCCTGGAACCCAGACATCTCACCAAACTGGTTTGTTCTATGTCTCCTTTTGTTCTTTCTCTGCTTAGAATAGCCTCCATGAACCTCCATGTGGATTTTCAAAAGCCATCCAAAGTCTATCTCAGCCTCAGGCGCCTGCTGGGGTAGCCAGCCTGTAGCTGCCCTCCATTCTCATTCCTTCATGAATTCAGGTTGACCTCAGAAACCTAGACCTGTGAGAGAGCAGACAGACAGGGAGGCACTAGGGCTCCTCTATGTGCACAGGGGTGGAGACAGGAGATGGGAAGGAGAGGGCTGGCTCTTCTAAAGAGAGCGTAGCTCCATTTAGCCCACCTCATGGAGGTTAAGTCCCTGTGGTCTGGGTCTCAGGCTGATGTACGGCCAGTGATCTGTAAATGTATAATTGAGGTCACCTTTGCAACACCCTAAAGGCACAGTGGCTCTTTTGACTTCTCATTCCTCTTGCCTCCTGGGAACCCAGGCCTGCCACTGCAAAAGGCACAGAAGCACTTGGGCAGGTCGCCTCTCAGAGAACCTTGCCCCAGGAGTCAGTTCATTGTTTGCTCATTTATAAAGCTGGGAACAAAGCTCAACTGTGTCCCCTGGAGCTTTTCTCTGCCATGTCACATACCCCCAAAACCCTCACCCCCAGTCTTAGTGGCCTGGTCTTCTAAGCTGTGAAACAAAGCACAGTAGTGTCAGGTTTTGTCCGTGCAGAGGCTTCTGCAGTTCTGTCAGGCATACCAGAATATCTGCCATGATGACACTTACGTGCTGGAACCCAACAGGAAGTGAAGATTTAAGATTTATTTATTTTTGTGTGCATTGATGTTTTTACCCTCATGAATATTTGTGCATGGGTGCCAGATCCCCTGGAACTGGAGTTACAGATAGTTATAAGTTGCCATGTGGATGCTGGGAATTGAACCTGGGTCCTAAGGAATAGTAGCTGGTGCTCTTAACCACTGAGTCATCTCTTCAGCCTGAGCAGGGGGTATATTATTCAGTCTTCCAAAAGGAGTCTTCTTAGTGCTCACCCTTAGTTGCTGGGACCTACATTCCCATATTTGTGAGTTGGGCAGGGTCCTGCAGATATGGCCTTATGAAGCTTGTAAGAATCCAGGTGTAAAATCCCACTGCCAGACCCATCCTGTGAAGGCCTGGCCTTCTGGAGCCACAGCCACCATAGGCAGACCAGCCCCCAGGAGTACCCTGTGTCCTTGGATTGCCCCCTTTGCACTCTGGGAGTTCCCCAATGACCCTTGCTTGATCACACCAAGAACTGTCCTGAGACCCAAGGATCAACAGCTAACCTTAAGTTGATCCCTTTGGTGGGCCTGGCCATCTGTGAGAAACACAGAAATCTCCCTGAGCCTCTGGCATGGGATCTTGTCTCTCCCTCTTCCCCAGGGCCAGGTTAACCCAGAGCTTGCCTCATGACCTTAGGTTTCCTCATTTTGCCATTTTCTGTTTGTCCAGGCTAACTCCTGGGATTTAGCTTTCTCCTACAAATCCCTCCTGGTAGGAACTCCAAGTCTGACACTGTATGGCAGGAGGCCCTGTGTCTACCTATCATCTTCCCACAGATAGCCCCAAATTATACTTCTAAATTTTGGGGCAACCTTGGTCTGCTACAGCCAACATCTGGGCATAGACCCAGGCATAGGTCTATAGGACTATCATGAAATTTAAGCTTCTATTTTTGTTTAAAATGTCTGCACATCCAAATACCTTGACTTTATCTTTAAAAAGGATTTGACTTAAATATAAAAATATTGATTAGACCATAGAAAATAGAGAACGTATACCAGTCCTAAATGTTTAAGAAGTTCACACATGTAAATTCGAAAGTTTACATGGATTTGGCCTTCCCCTCTCTATGCTCCAGCCACATGAATTACTTTGTGCCCCTCAATATACACAGCTGTTTCTTGCCGCCGTGCCCATGTTCATGCTGCTATTCAGGTTCTCAGAGCACAGCATTTAATAATTTAAGTGAGATTTTATAATGCTTGTTAAATAAAGGTTCTGCCTTGCAGACGGTTTCCTTCAGAGTGTCTAACACATGGTTTCCTAAGCACATTGGATTAATAAATATTCATACTGTGCTACTATGGGAAACGAAACCATTCTGAATTTTTGGAGCCATTTATGGTAGAAATTATCACTCATCTTTCTCTATAAAGGAACGCAGTAGTTTTTAAGATTGTGAAGTGAAATCTTGCCGATGCTTTGAATTATAACAAAATGTTCTGGAACGTTGGAGTAAGAGAAGATCAGTTGGTTCTGATCAAGAATGCAGCCCGGAGAAGGAGCTGATAATAGTGACAGGTGATTACTTGTTAAAACCGAATCTTCTTGAACACTTTCTTCCAGAAATGAGGCACAAACTAAAGTTCTCCCTCTAGAGAAAGGGAATTTTGGAGGAGATGTAAGCTAAGTTTACAACATTAAGGAAAACTAAATATCCTTTTTTAAAAAAAAAAATCAACCATCTAACTAAAAACATATTCAAAATGCCAAATTGATAAAAACAAACTAGGGGCTGGACAGATGGTTCAGTGGTTATCAGCACTGTCTGCCCGTCCAGAGGACCTGGGTTCAAGTCCAGAACCCACCTGGCAGCTCACAACTGTCTGTAACTCCAGTTCCGAGGGACCTTGATACCCTCACACAGGCATGCAAGCAAAAACAGCAATGCACATTAAATAAATAAATGAAAAACCAAACTAAACCACACATACATAAATTTGAGTACTGGGTTTGCTGGAAAGAGAAAAAGAAGGGGCTAAGAGTAAGCAAAACCACGAATTCAGACCAACAGGAGGGTGTCAACTGCTGCAGCTGTCCCTGTGGCCCTGCATGTTGGAAACATCAGAGTCAAACATGACGGTCAAAGAAGTCCAGGAACCTCACTGGAGACGCACACAAGGGAGAACCCTTCCCCAAATGCAACCGCCTCATTTGAGACTCGCGTCTATGGAGCCACAGTCGCAAAGAATCCTTAACCAGCAGTTAGCTCTAAAGGGCCCGGCTGCCAATGCTCCAGTGCATGCCAGCAGCAAAAGCAAACGTTCTCTGAAGAAACCCACCTTTTAGCCCAGACCTTTGAAGAATTTCAGCTGATAAAATTCTCACAAGTAGACGACCATAATAATGTGAGTCAGAAAACACACAGGAAAACACTATCATGCATAGGAACGGATAGAAACAAGGACTGGATTTTAAATCAAGACTTTGGATCCAGAAATCACTAGATGGAAAATATAAAATAAGCCTATGCAACACGTTAAAAGAACAAACCAAACAAATAAAAAACTAACACCAACTGACCAGATACATTAGGGGGAAAAATCTTAACAGAGATCTAAAAAACAAGTCAAAACCCAAAGCAAAAGCAAACAACAACAACAACAACAAAACAACAACAACAAAACAAGTATTAAGCTTTGTGATGCTGGTGCACACCTTTAATCCCAGCACTCAGGAGGCAGAGGCAGGAGGATCTCTGAGTTCGAGGTCAGCTGGGTCTACAGAATGAGTTCTAGGACAGCCAGGTCTACACAGAGAAACCTTGTCACGAAACAAACAAACAAAAACAGAACCAAAACCAAAACAAAAACACAAAATAAAACAAAACAAGTAATCAAACTTAAACTCAGCAATCAGGCTAAGAAACGGGACAGACACATCAAGAAAAGAGGATTAGCCAAGCGGGGCTCAGAGCTGGAGAAATTTCACACAATATGATACAGAGAACCCAAGAGAGCAAAATTAGGAAGAGATGCTAAGATGCATAACGATCAAAATTGGAAATTCTAAGTAATGTCCAGTGCAGGGCAGAAGGCAGAAGGAGAGGATGCGGCAAGATTGATCTCTTTTCGCGTTTATGGGAGATCGCAAGTCTTCGGGTACAAGAAGCTCAGATACTCTCCAGTGGCGGGCGGGGAGTGGGAGGGACTAGCAAGAGACTTTCACAGTGAAAATTGAAAAGAAGAGGAAGACCTAAAGATTATGCACAGTAAGAGAACTGACGGGAAGGAACTGACTGAAGGAAGCCGGAAAGCTGATCAAGTACCTTCAAAGCGCTGAGAGAAAGGGCTGGGCGATGTGACGTGAGCCTGTGACGTGCAGGGCGTATTCTGGACACTATTACCTTACAGAAAGAGTGTAGTACCCATCAGCAAGGCTTTGTGTCCATCAGAGAGATTCCTACAAGCAGCCATACGAGGTTAAAAGTACCATTCATACCTCTAGCCAAGGTAGAAACGGCCTCAGTGGCCACCCAGAGTCTTCCTCAGACATAATGAGTGGGTGGGAGGGGCAGGTTGCAGGTGAAGCGTCGCTGTCTGGGGACCCCAGCTAGCAACACTTGGAGAAATTCATTGAGGGAAGCTCTCTCAGTAAAATGTTAGCAGACGCCAGCTGAGTGTGCTCCCCTAGCCTCAAAAAATCACGGCAATGTCCTCAAGCGACACAAACAAGGGACTGGACGCAAAAGGAAAAAGGAAATGAACTTATTTAGAAAATTGAGATCATGAAAACTAGAAGCTAAAAGAAATTAACTACATACATAATAGATGCATATTAATATCTATACTTACATAATAGATATACATGCATATATAATATACATATCACATAAACATACACATATTGCTATATAATACATACATGTGCACATATTCATCTATTCTAGGAAATTACACACACACACACACACACATATAATTTGTTTTTAGTTTGATTTTTAAAAATTGTTTTATTTACATTCCAAATGCTGCCCCACTTCCTGGTCCTCCTCCAAGAGTTCTTCACCTCATCCCCCTTCCCATTTGCCTCTGAGAGAGTACCCCCCCATCCACCCACTCTCCTCACCCACCCACCCCTAGTTTGACCATCTTTAGACTTTGGATTGCCTAGTAATTGGCATTGGTGGCCACCATTATCATATTTTAAAAATAACCGTTTATTTTTACCATTGCCACCCTTTAA